>NW_024423344.1:4957383-4961847 GCF_017311325.1 Ursus maritimus | reverse complement strand
TGGGGTTCAGCAGGCATATCAAAGCAATAGTACTGCTGGCTAGTTTTTCTGTCTGTATCTTATTTTAATCTTACACCAGACCAGTAAGGTAAAGCAGATAGTATAATCACTATTTGGAAAGCAGATGAAACAGACTTTGGAAGGTTAAGTGGCATGGCCTTTTAACTCCCATCATTTTGTTATTTCAATCAATAATAGAGTCTAAAGACCAAGCAATAAAACAATGGTTGACACACAAGAAAAGAAATACGAGCTCATTAACTAATCAGGAGGTCTTATTTCCAAAGAGTAAATCTGATTACATTGCTGCCTGTTTAAAGCCCTTCAATGGCTTCCTTATGCCTAAAGAGAAAAAAAAAATCCAAATTCCTTTGTGTGGCATAAGAGGTCCTTTGTGTGACACAAGATCTGGCCCCTCATTACCTCTCCAGCCGTATTTCTCAAAAGACCCTCTCGTGCTCCTTATACTCAGTCATGCAAAATGTTTTGAAATTCTCCAAATGCTCTGGCTTTTTTGTGCCCATGCTTTTGCTCAAGTTATTTGCTTGTTCTGAAAGGCCCCCCTTCCAAAACAGTCTTTTCCCTTCCAGTCCATAATTCTGTTGACCAATTTATCTTTAAAGACTGATTGAGTTCAAAGGCTAGCCCCCTGAGACCTTCCTTCCTTCCTGCTTCCAGAATTCCCTATAAAACAATGACTGCCCAAAGGGCACCAACCTTTTGTTAATCATCCCACACACCTAGAGCAAGGCCACAGTTGGTATTTAACAAAGGTTTGGCAAGCTGATATCAGGGATTGAACACCAGATCTTACCTATTAAATGAAGTCTCCGCTGCTGCCCAGGCTCTGTCCCCTGGCTTGTTGGGGCGGGGGGACGGTGCTCAATGTTACAGGGAGGTGGGTGAAGCTGGTAGCCACACTGCCACCAACACGTTGTGTTGGTAATTCCAGAACGTACTCCTTTCCTCAATAGTGATCATAAAAATTTGAGAAAAGAGAACTACGCTACCCTAGGATAAAAATAGGGCTTTCTTCTTTGGTTTGTTACATTTTTGATGAGGCAAAAGTTTAAACAAGACTGTGGTCATAAAAGCTCTAATTGTCCTTTCCTCTTAATAACCATCGCAAACCAGCCTGATTGTGCGTGGCATGTGTGTGAGTAGTGTGTGCATGTGGGTTCAAGTTTGTGTATGTCTCCACACTTAGACACACACCTGCAATTCTCAAAACAGCTCATGTATAATTCGGTTGTACATGCGTGATGCGGCCAATGTCCCCGCTGTGCAAGAAGGCTGGGCTGCGAGTGCTTCGCACGGATTCATATCCTGGGGCGCTCACCTCATTCTGTTGCTGGGTGTTCTGTGGCTACACACCTGGCTGAGAACAGGATTCATGGTGCTGAGAAAGGGGCCTGGTTCTCTGCATAAAAGGTGATGTCTGAGCGGAAGGTTGCCAAGGGAAGATTCAAAGACAAAATGTGAGCATGTGCTCAGGGGTCCACGTGGGAGGCGATGAGCTTGGGAGCTGACACTGGTTCTCTGCAGTTTCCGGTGTCTTACTCACATGCAATATTTTCTTCATTCAGCCTTCCACATTTTAAGCAGATTTTCTTTTTTTTTTAAAGATCTACCAGGAAATGATGAGCCACAACGAAACTTGGGGCATCAGCTTGGATCTGGATAGATATTTGTCAGAGGGGAGAAGAGCTGAGAGCTGTAAGATACTTAGATATTTCTTAACTCTTAGGCATGAACATGACTGTGACAGGTAAAGACCACACATTCCTCCCTGCTCACTTCTCCCCACAATGGTCTTTCCTTCTTCGGATTTGAGAATTTGACACATATTAGTACTTACTACCTTCCAACTGTTTCATGGGTTTTAGTTTCTCTTCTCTGACAAGAGTGTATTCATGAGAAATATTCAAGAAATAGGAGATCCTATTTTGTAGTCCAACATGGTACTAGGCATGTGAGGAAGTGATACACTGCTGTTAACTGATTAATTTATTACAGGTGCTTAAAAATTAAGTAAAGGCTGTCATTTAAAAATAAAACCAAACTATGAAGAACTTCTCTCTTTCAGTTTATGGAGACTTTCCACAGGCTTTTTATTTTGAAGGAATGGGGAGGCAGTGGGTGTGCCGTTTTCAACTGGACATTTTGCTGCCAAGAAGAGAACCTTAGAGTATAGGAAAAAACAAAATCTGAAGCCAAACAGAGCTAATATTTTTCAAGTGCTCACTTAATTTTAAAACCACAGCATTCTTCATCGCTTTTTACCCTAAAAGAAAGAGAGCAAGGCACATCTGCTCAAAATGCAATCCAGAAATGAGAGGATGAAATCAAGCCGTGTTGCATATGTGCAGTGTAGACATCCTCTGTTTGTGCACCGACCCTGCCAGCAGACACGCTCACACAGCCTGGTGTCTGTGCCCGGGGTGCCTGCTCAAGGGCCAGACATACGGTTGATGAAAATCATTCATAATTGCACATCAGAGATGTTGACTTCTTGCAGACTCCTGTTTTGAACAACCCACTTGAGTCTATGTGGGATCAGCTGTCATCGACATTGAAGCCTGGCCTCACACACAACGACGCGGAATGAATAGATATCCTTCATTCCATGCCTCCGTTCGCTGGAATCCTGTTTTTCTTCAGAAGTTTGCTTATGTGAGCCTAGCCCCTGAGAGGAGAACCTTCACCAATCTGTGCTTTAATATCAATTCGTATCTGCCTCAGTTTGTGGAAACTCTTGTGGAGGCGTCGTCCATCATTTCCATACTTAAGGCCATGCTTACGAATCCTTGCACACAGCAGTTCTTTTTAGATTTGATTCCCAGGAAAAAATTGTTTTTAAAAACCCATATTTTTTCTTCTGTCTACTGCTATTTTTTTAAAAAAGATTTTATTTATTTGAGAGAGAGAGCGAGTACACAAGCAGGGGGAGTGGCAGACAGAGAGGGAGAGGGAGAAGCAGGCTCCCCGCTGAGCAAGGAGCCAGATGCTGAGCAGGGAGCCTGACATGGGGCTCAATCCCAGGACCCCGAGATCATGACCCAAGCCAAAGGCAGACACTTAACCAACTGCACCACCTAGGTGCCCCTGTCTATGCTATTATACATTTCTCTTGTGTCCACTTTTGGCTTGGCTTACACGAAGCTCAGAGCCATGTTTCATACTGCATTATAGAAACTACATTACATGTCAGTATTATTTATTTACTATATTTTTTTCCTCTTGCTTCTTAGTTCACATCTCCATTCTTCTTTTATAAAGCCTGTCATACGCTTTTTGTTGTAAATTATATCAAAACCATTTTGGAGGAAGGCAAGGTTTCTATAAATGATAAAACATAACTATCTTTTATTGTCCTGCTAAATCCTCTTTCATTTAGATTCTATGCCTCCAGAAGAAACAGACTGTATCTCCTTAAAAACCCAAGAAGCAGAGAGCTTGCTTCTTCGGAGGTTAACTGTGAGTTTGGCATCCACACTGATCAAGACACCTAAGGCCTGACCTGCAGTACATTTGATAACCAGAAAACTTTTCTTACCCGTTTTCAGTACCTTTAGTCTCTCCTGTTCTTGGTCCTCTGTACTGCATTCCTCTGGAAAGGTATGCAAAGTTCTTATCTAAGAACAGTTATTTAATAAAATTACACAGACAATAGTAATGAAGTTAGAATGATCATGACTAAATTGAGCAAAGGTGTAAATAAAATGGAATTGAAAAATGGGGATGTGTCTCTGAGCGTTGGACACGTGCTAGCCCAGGTACTGGGTCTGAGGCTCCTTCCGCCGGGGGTTGGGGGGGCGCGGGGGGGGGCGGTTAGCTCCAGCAGCCTCCAACATTAGCCCCCAAGGGCATACAGAGCTCTTTCCGCGTGCTGCACTGCCCGAGGAGCTCAGACTTGAAGTCGACCGCGTCCTGCCACCAACAGACACAGAAGCTCAGCGCTTGAACACAAGGATGGATCTTACACAATTTGGGACAGGACTCCGCAGCCACTCCTTGATGTGTCTTTGTCTAAGAGGACCGCTACCATCCCTCATCTCTCATGATCCTCTCCTGTCTTAATGAGCACTTACACTGGATTCTTCGTCAGATACTCAAGAACAGAACCATTCTTCGTCAGCTACTGGAGGGGGAGGAGCTATTCATCAATCAAAGACAAGGTTTGCGAAGCCCTCTCGGGGAGATCTCTGTGGGCGTGGGTGCCAGCCACGTTCAGCTCACCCTCAGGCAGCCTTTACATTGCACGGCGCAGCGGCAATTAGTAGCACGTCTGGGTTCTGTGTGTTCCCATGATCTGCTCTTCCTGTGTGGTGTACTCACTCATTTCTCCCATTATGCCACAAGTTCACTTCTAGAAACGAAACTGACTTTTCCTTGGCAATTCTCTGCAACACACAGTGGGGTTCCTGTCCCCGAGCTTTCTTTTGTGCTTTCTGAGTTGTGAGT
>NW_024423344.1:4811939-4957372 GCF_017311325.1 Ursus maritimus | reverse complement strand
CCCCCCCCCCCCCCCCGGCCATCACTGGACCCCAGCGGGATCATAGTCAGATTCTCTGGAGGAGCCTGGAGTGATCCACTTGGTCCACCTGTGTACTGTGGGTGATGGAAGGCCTAGAGATTTCTGGGATTAGTTTTCTTATTTGCAAAATGAGGCGGCAGGAACAGGCTCCTGTTTTGAACAACTTCATTTACATTTGTATTAAAACAATCTTTTGTAAAAACCAAAACCGAACCCCCCTCCCAACCCAAATGACTCTTCCCAAAACCATCGCCTCAGCTGCTGCTTTGAGGTGGGGAAATTTATTTAAATGATCCCACTGCGCCCCCCTGTGGTTGAAAGTAAAGCTGTCAAGCTGGCTCTGGGGAAATGTGGGCAGGCCAAAAGTGCAGCCAAAGTAACAAAGATCCGTGTATGTATAAACCGACTATTCCAGAAAGCACTGAATTGCCAAGTAGACCGGCTGCCAAGTATAACTGAGAAGCCTTAGGTGTCACCAGTCTGGGGATACCGATCCTAATTTGAAGCCCCACTTTCGCTGGGATTGTAGGAAATGGAGTGTTTGTCAGTTACTTCCCAAGAATCTCTCAGATGCACTTCTGAAATCATCCTCTCTTCCTAGTGAACCGAGTATTCAGACGACCCTTCCCCCTTCGCCAGGGTTGCTGCCTTCTCCACACGGAAACTAAGAGTCCGCTGAGGGCTTTTTAAATACCCCCATTTCCTGGTCTGGCTGCCTCCGGAGCCGTGGACTCACCTGCTCTGTCGGGAAGAGTGGCCGCGCTGAGCTCTGGAGGCCTAGTGCTGTGCCTGAGAAAGCAGGGGCTCTCATTCAGCAGGTGGGGCTTGGTGGCGAAGTTAACCCCTGTGAGCTTCCGTTTCCTCAGTTAGAAGCCTGATTTCATGGTGAGGTTTGCTGTGAGGCTGAAAGGAAATAACAAATGTAAAGTCTCTGGCATGAGTTTTCGGTCCCCTTGTGCATCTCAAGGTGTTCTGACATATTTCTGGATTCCTTTGGTGGAACCCTGGATTTACAAAGTTGGTAAAAATTGAGGCATTTGCCTAAGTCATCATGTGGGGGAAAAAGGCACATGAAGAACTGGCTTCTAGTCAAGTCTACATAACTTCTGCAGGATGTGACGAGCACACACATTCCTAGACCGTGAGAAGAAAGGTCACTCAGCCGGAACCTGCTGTGTCCCTATGCCTGCCCCTAGGAGAGTGAGAAAGGGTTACAGAACCCTTTTTGGGTCCTTATCATTGTCATAAGTGAACACTTATTGAGCACTTACTATATACAGGGCACTGTGATAGATGTCAGGGGATATTAAAAGTAAGGAAACCCCATATCCCACATCTTCCAAGGCAGCTGCAAGTTCAGACAGTCACTTGTAGACTCCTATAAGTACATCTGTTCTGGTCAGCTTCTGGAACCTGGCTTTTGACTCTGAAAGATGCAACGTTTAAGACACGTTTTCTGCCTCCAAGAGATTTATATTCTAGCTAAGGAGGAAGAGAGAGATATATAAAGAAAGAAGTAATAGTCAAGATAACTTTTATTTTATTTTTTATTTTTACTAATTTTTTAAATTTAAATTCAATTAGCCAACATACAGTACATCACCAGTTTCAGATGGCGTGTTCAATAATTCATTAGTTGCATGTAACACCCAGTGCTCATTACATCATGTGCCCTCATTAATGCCCATCACCCACTTACCCCATCCCCCTTACCCCCTCTCCTCCAGCACCCCCTCAGTTTGTTTCCTATAGTTAAGAGCCTCGCATGGTTTTTCTCCCTCTCTGATGACTTCCATTCAGTTTTCCCTCCCTTCCCCTATGATCCTCTCCACTATTCCTTATATTCCACATTTGAGTGTGGTATATAATTGTCTTTCTCTGATAATTATCTTTATCTGAGTGAAACCACATAATAATTGTCTTTCACTCATCATAATACCCTCCAGTTCCATCCACATCAATGTAAATGGTAAGTGTTCATCCTTTCTGACAGCTGAGTAGTATTTCATTGTGTATATACATATATCACATCTTCTTTATCCATTCATCTGTCGATGGACATCTGGGCTCTTTCCACAGTTTGGCTATTGTGGACATTGCTGCTATGAACATCGGGGTTCAGGTGCCCCTTCGGATCACTACATCTGTATCTTTGGGGTAAATACCCAGTAGTGCAATTGCTGGGTCATAGGGTAGCTCTATTTTTAACTTCTTGAGGAACCTCCATACCATTTTCCAGAGTGGCTGCATCAGTTTGCATTCCCACCAACAGTGCAAGAAGGTTCCCCTTTCTCCGCATCCTTGCCAACATTTGTTGTTTCCTGTCTTGTTAATTTTAGCCATTCTGACAGGTGTGAGGTGATATTTCCTTGTGGTTTTGATTTGTATTTCCCTGATGGCAAGGGATGTGGAGCGTTTTTTCATGTGTCTGTTGGCCATTTGGATGTCTTCTTTGGAGAAATGTCTGTTCATGTCTTCTGCCCATTTCTTGACTGGATTATTTGTTTTTTGGTTGTTGAGTTTGAGAAGTTCTTTACAGATCCTGGATACCAGCCCTTTATTTGATATGTTACTTGCAAATATCTTCTTCCATTCTGTAGGCCGCCTTTTAGTTTTATTGACTGTTTCCTTTGCTGTGCAGAAGCTTTTTATCTTGATGAAGTCCCAATAGCTCATTTTTGCCCTTGCTTCCCTTGCCTTTGGAGATGTGTCTAGCAAGAAGTTGCTGCAGCCAAGGTTGAAGAGTTTCAAGATATCTTTTAAAACATATTAAATCGCTAAAATACACATAACATAAAAATTTACTATCTTAATTATTTGTAAACTCAGTATTGTTAAGAACGTTCACAAGGTTGTGCAATCAGTCTTCAGAACACTTTTCATCTTGCAGAACTGAAATTCCGTACTCATTAGATAACAACTTTGCATTGCTCTCTTCCTCCAGCTCCTGGTAACATTCTACTTAGTTTAGTAAGGTGAGAAATTTCCTTTTTCCTGCTACCTTTCTGTAGCCAGGACCCAAGGGTGCAGGAGCACCTGGCTCTGGGGGTCCCAAACAGGCCAGGTTCGGCCACTCACCACTGACAAAATCCAAACGCAGAGACAGAGTGGTGGTGACACAAGAAAGGGATTTATTACAGTGAGGCCAACACTGGGACGACCACAGACTAATGTCTTCAAAGACTGTCTCCAAAGAGGTGAAAATATTTCCAGGTTTATGTAAGAAAAATGTGGACAAAGGTCATTGAGTATTGGCAAGTGGGCAGTGAAGGTCAAGTCATCATTGTCTCGAGATTAATCATGGGTGGGATCTTCCTGGCTCAGGGCAGTCCTTTTTGCTTGAGGTGTAGTTTTGGCTCCCATCAAAAAACACCAGTCAAAGACAGATGAACAAGAGAAAAACAAACACAAGTTTAATAACATGCGCATCATACGTGGACACATGAAAGCCCCCAGCAATGAGTAACCGAAGCAGGGGTTCCAGCTTGGGCTTCCATCCCATCATAGGCTAAGCAAAGGGAAATGGGTTTGGAGCTTCTTTATGAGAGAGGCAAATTATGGAAAGGTAGCCAGGAAACCTGGTAAAGAAGGGTTGTTTAGTATAGTTGGTTATACAGATCTTACTTTCTCCACTGATAAATTTTGTTAACAGTTTTCCTCTTCCTGGTCTGGGAAAGAGGATACCTTTTACAAAGGGAAATTTCCTTTATAAATGCAAATTCCCTTTACAGGAGGAAAATCAGTCCCTGTTTTTAGAGTTTTCCTTGCATCTGCTGGTTCTCAATGGCTTTTAAGCTGGAAAGGATCCATTGCCAGAGAGGCATATTTTGGGGTGGCATATTCTGGTACAGTTCAGTGTCTCCGTGGTGACTGATTTATTTCCTTAAGCACGATATCCTCAAAATTCATCCATATGTCAGCCTGTGTCACTTTCCTTCCTTTTCAAGGCTGAATTTTACTCTATGTGTACATCGTGTTTTGTTTATCCCTCAGTCATCGGTGGACGCTTGGGGTGCTTTCCCCTTTTGGCTGTTGTGAATAATGCTGCTATGAACGCGAGCGTGCAAGAATCCATGTGTACAAGAATCTGAACAGTTCTTTCGGGTGTATACCCAGAAGTGGAATTGTGGGATCGTCTGGGAAGTCTATATTTGAGTTGTGAGGAACTACCACCCCGATTTCCACAGCCGTTGTACCACTTTGCATTCCCATTAACTGTGCACAAGTGTTCCCCAAATACCATTTCCAACCTTAAAAAAATAAAATCTTTAGAAGAGCTTTGAGAAGAGCATAAAGAATGTGCATATTTCCTTGACCCACATTCCCCCGTGGTTAACATTTTACCGCATTTGCTCCATTAGTCTTTCTCTTTACTTCCAGAGTATATGTGTTCCCACCCGGTGTCCATCAACCCTAAACACTTCCCTGGAGGGCGCGCTCCTCCCTAAAACTAGAGCACTCTCCCGCATGCGCAGGCACAAGCCTCCCAACCAGGAAATCAGCATCTGTGCAGCACTGTCTGAGCCCCAGACCCCATTCTCATCCCACCAGTGCATTTCTTCTTGTCTTTTTCTGGTCCAGAATCAGGATCACATCTTGCACTTAGCTGTCCCGTGTCCTTAGTTCCCTTCTGTCTGGAACATCCTCAGTTTCCCCTCTCTTGACTGTATTAGTTCACTTGCACAATCATAACCAAGCTGCACACTTGAACAACAATGTTTTCCTCACAGTTCCGGAAGCCGGAAATCTGAAATCAAGGTGTTGGCAGAGTGGGTTTCTTCTGAGGCCTTTCCCCTCGGTGTACAGGTGGTTGTCTTCTCCTCGAGCTTCCTCCGCGTGAGTCTGTGTTTGCTCTTCTTATAAGGACCTCAGTCAGATTGGATGAGGACCCATCCTAATAACCTCATTGTTGCCTAATTAGCTCTTTGAAGACCCTGTCTTCAAACCACCACATTTTCTGGTACTGGAGGCTAGGACTTCAATATGAATGTTTGGGGGGATGCAATTCAGCTCATCACAGTGTCTTTGAGAGGCTTAAAAAGTACAGGCCTGAAATAGATCTTCATCACAAGAAAAAAATATATAACTGTGTGAGGTGATAGAAATGATCTAAACTTATTGTAGTAATCATGTTGCAATATATACATATGTCAAATCATTATGTTGTACACCTTAAACTAAAACAATATTATATGCCAATTATATCTCCATAGTAATAATAAAGAAGTATACATTCTCCACTGTGTAGGATGATGCTCACTTGGTTCTCTCGGATGTTTTCCATGGCTAGATTCAGTCTACAAATTCTGGGTGGAAATATCATTCTTCTTAGAGGTCACCTCAACCCACTTGTGTGATGCTAATATGTATGAAATGGCCAGGTTGGTGTCTGCCAGTTCCTCCATGGTAAAGTCACTGTTTTGCACTTTGTATTTGTTTAGTGTTTGGGGAGAGATATTTAATAGTCTGTCAATATCCTATTGTTTATCAACTCTCTGTGGACCTTCCTTAGCAGCCAATTAGACTCCTGTTGCTGTGAAGAGAAGGAAGGGAAAGTGGAGAGAGAGGAGGTAGAAGGGGAAAGGAAGTGAAGAGCATTTTATGATACCGAAGCAGGAATAGTTACAGGTGAGGATCAATGACTTCCATTTCCACGTTCTTACATTTCTTATAGCATTGCCTTAGGTTGCTGTAGCAATGCTTACACAGATTTTTAAAAAGTGTGTTCCAAAGACATATTTAATTGAATAAAATCTTACTAGCAATGATACTTCCAACTGATTTTATTTTATTTTTTTTAGAGTTTACTGTGTGCTGAGGTTTCCCTCAGTGTTGGCACTTCAATCCTCACGACCATTGGATGGGGTGGTATTGTTGTGATGCCCAATGTCCGTCTTACAAATAAGGAAACTGAAGTCCAGATGGATTGGATAGCTCATTCCAGGTCTCGCAGCTGGTAATCTACCTTGGAATTTTCAGGACTAAACCATGTAACAGTCATCTTTACCTCTACTGGTATTTGGTTAGAATGCAGCTACTCAGATCTAGCATGGCAGAGTTCCACAGTGCCGCATGCCAAATGGTGAGCTCAGTTCTAAACTTAGGGTCAAGTGATGGAGGGGTTTCCAAAATTGGAGAATGAGTTTTCCATCTCCTATCATAGTTAGAATTCTCAAAATGTTTTTTTCCTTGCTGTTGTTTTTCCCTTCCCAACTTTGTTTTTCAGTCACTTAGCTAGCTGAAAAAGAGGATTGCATTTTCTTTTAAAGAGAGTGAGCTGAACAGTCAGAATAAAACTCAGCAGTGGCCAGAGAAAGAGGGAACGCTATGAACACAAAATGTAGTCTATAGCAAGGAGGTCTGGGCGTGAGTGCAGAGCCCAGCATGCTCAAGGACCACAGGGTCAATGTGTCAGACCAGCCTCATATTCTACCTAAAAAAAGGAAGAGAGCAAACATCTCTTGAAGCTGGCTAATGCTGAGCTAGGGGCTTTGCACACTTGCAACAACCATGTGAAGTCAGCATTTTTGTCCTCATTTCCCTGGTGAGAAAACCAAGACTCAGAGAGCTCAAATAGTTGGCCCCAGGTTATACAGGTGGTGAGTATCTCAACCCATATTGTCTGGCATTCTCCAGTGTGCTTTTATATTTTATTTCATGATGACTACTTTTAGCTGAGTGATACCCCACCAAGGTTTGAGAAATGTATTTCTCAACTCCCCAGAACCCATTGCCCTCCCAATCTCCTATGATCTGATCATAAAGTAGAGGGTTAGAGACCAAAAGACTATATAAGGAGGTACCTACAAGTGAGGACGCTGAAGTCCTCCTGGGATGGGAATCTAGGCTTTACTCCCAGCAGTACGACTTTGGGAATGCTTCTTGATACATGGTTTCATCAGTGTCTTCATCATAAAACAGGGATGACAATAGTTGCCTCTCAGAGTTGAGAGGATTAAATGAGGTGATACATATAAAATGCTTGGGGTGCCTGGGTGGCTCAGTGGGTTAAGCATCTGCCTTTGGCTCAGGTCATGATCCCAGGGTCCTGGGATCAAGTCCCACATTGGGCTCCTTGCTCAGTGGGGAGTCTGCATCTCCCTCTCCCTCTGCCCCTCCCCCACCCCACTCATGCTCTCTTTCTCAAATAAATAAATAAAATCTTTTAAAAAATGCTTACGACATGCAAATGGTAAGTGTTTAATAGAAGTTAGTTATTATTAATATGTATTATAAATAAAGGGTCTGCCCAAAGAATGTGGATTAAATTATCAATATGAACCTGGAATATTCTTTTTAGAGGGCTACAGAATTCTACTCTAAGCCGTACGCAATTCAACAGTGGAAAAGTGACCCAAGTGAGGGTGTGAATGATATACACACTCAAATTTAGGGTGAAACTTCCTAGCTGGGAGGAGTAGCAAATACAATGGGTGAGAGTTAGACCCCAAAAGCCTGGACAGTAGATGGATAGCTGCATTAAGAAACCACCACAGTTCAGGGGCTTGAACTAACACTTATTGCCAGCTGACCTCAGCTCGAGGATGGGGTCCTTGGACTGGGGCAGCTGTGACCCACGTGACTCTCATTCTCTTGAGACCAGCAGTCACCCTGGACAGAGCCACCTCACAGTGATAGCAGAAGCGGGAGCACGCAAGCCTTGTCACAGGACCACTTTGCAAGACACTGTTGTTCTCATATCATGAACACTCCATTGACCAAAGCAAATTGCATGGGTAAGCTGAGGGTTGGAGAATGACACCAAGCCCACAAGATAAGGGCACTACAAAGTTACGTGGTAAAAGGTACAAAGAACACTAAAGAACTGGGACCATTTGTGCAATCTAATACAGGTTGAATCCAATGAGATGAATTTTATCATGGATAAATTTAAGGTTTTTAACTTGGGTTCAAATTTTATCCCAGGAAGACAAGCCTAAACAGTAGCATCTGTAGGAAAGATGTAATTGCCAGCATGTTTCCTATAGATAGATAAGGTGACAACAAAATTAATCATCCAAAGTTGGGCAGTTATGAGTAAAAAGGGGCATTATTAATAATTTAGTCAGGACAATAAACAGAATTTGGCACTGCCCTGGATAAAACAGGGCCCATGATCTCTGTATGTTTAGCTTAACACATGTATACAAAAGTCAAAAAACTCTAGGTACGCTGGGCTGAATTACCAGATGTATGATATTCAGACTGATGAAGAAATAACTCTGCTCTCCTTTGTGCTGGTGAGATCTGGAGTATTATATTCAGATCTGAACTTTAAAACTTTAAAATTGATTGTTGTATTGGTTGGGTTTCTCCAGAGAAACAGAACCAATAGGATGGATATGGATATTTATTTATTATAGGAATCGGCTGATTGGATTATGGAGGCTGAAAAGTTCTGCTATCTGCAGTTGGGAGCTGAAGAATCAGGAAAGCCAGTGGTGGAATTTATACTGAGTCTGAGGGCCTCAAGAGCAGGGGACCCATAGGGTGAGTCCAGGCCTTAGACTGAAGGCCAGAGAACCAAGAACACTAATGTCTGAGGGCAAGATAAGATGACTGTTTGCAGAGAGCAAATTCAACCTTCCTCTGCCTTTATTCTCCTCAGGCCCTCAGTGGATTGGATGACGCCCATCTACATTGGTGAGAGCATCTTCTTTGCTCAGACTACCAGTTCAAATGCTCATCTCTTCTTCACCTTCACGCACACGCAGAGATGTTTTACCGGCTTATCTGGGCATCCCTCAGCCTGGTCAAGTGGACACGTAAATTTAAGAGAAGAGAAATGAGAATGGGGAGGACTGTAGAAACCTTGTCAAGTGAACCTTGATTGAAGTAAAGGGAACTATTTCCCTAGAAATAGTGGTAGACATCATATCTGTGTTCAAATATATGAAGGTGTGTTACAGAAAAGAGAAATTAGATGTGCAGTGTGATTTCATAGGCTAGACCTTAGACCAATGGTTCTATGGAAGCATATTGACATTTGAAACAGGAAACCACCTCTTGCCACTACTTACCAATTCTCTGACTTTGGCTAAGCCATGCAACTTCTCTGAGCCTCAAATTCCTCATTTGTAAAGAAGCTGTAATATCAATAATAATAACTCAGTCCCACAGAGGATTAAATGAGAGTTTATTGGTGATTGGACTTTGCAGATTGTACTGCTGTACAACTTTGGTGTGATAATAGGGGCATCAGATTTCTGTTCAATTTATGAAGAGGGTCTCAAGAGTCAGAATAGCTGCTTTTGGAGGTGATGAGACCTTCTAAGCTGGTTGAAGGTCACTGGGAATCTCCGGCAAGGATATTGTAGAGAGGTTTCAAGTAATGCATGAATCCTCAACCAGATCATGATGAAAGTTCCTCTCATCCCAGGGAGTCTGTGATTCTGTTGAAGAGGAAGCATTGTGTACATGCTGACCTAATCTGTGGCCTGGCATGGACATTCAGGACATTAGAGTGAATAGTTTTAAAAAGGGCTGTAATTTTATCATCCTGGCAACATTTTGTGTTATTAGACAGTGTCAATAATCCTCTTATGAAGGCCTGCCTTACGATAGAAAAACACCCATTGTCCTGCCATTCTGCCTGAAATGTTACCTTTGTTTACAAGATGCATCTCAGGCACTAAATGTAAGCAAGAGAAGTAGGTTGGATGAACATTGTGGTGAAGTGAAGCCAACGCAACCCATTCAAAGAGGTGCACCTGCTTCCCAGCCGGGGCTACATGTTGACCATTGGCCATTTAAGAATATGGGTCATGTGTTCTCAGGTCTTCCAGCTGTTAAAAGAAGCCAGAAATCTGGACTGTAAGTGAAATCTTCCAACTTTTAAATATTGGCAATTTTTTTTAATGTTGAAATTGTTTATTAAACACTGTTCTGGGCAAAGATATAAAGAACAAACGGAACTAGGGGAATAGTAGAAAGAATGATCAAACCTCTGAGTAAGGCCGCTTGGAAAATGGCCTTATATATATTTTTTATGCCACCATTAAGACCACATATATTGTAGACACATCACACATGTCATTTAATCTCATTAACTTGGTGAGGAAGGCTTTTTTATGAAATACATAATATGTCAGTAATACTGTATTATGGATGAGGAGACCAAAATGTAGAGCAGTGAGGAAGCCGCTCAGGGTCAGAGAGAAAGGACCTGAACCCAAGTCTGTGAGATTCCATTCTGTTCTGTTCACTAGACCTTTTTCTTTCCTCTACCTTCCAGCAAAACGAGATAATTTTACTTGTAAATTGCTTGAAATGTAATTAAATGCCTTCACACGCTGTATCTCACATTTTCTCAGAACTAACCTTTGAATTACGTGGACTCATGATCATTTCTAAATATTAAATAAACACTAAAACTTGAAGTCCCTAACATTATCGGGGGTTTAGTTATGTCATAGCGCCATCCATTCCCTGAAAAAGAAAAGGCAAAGCACTCAGAGAAAGGCTGCTTCACATTCAGAGATACCCCTGTTTTTTAAACTATACCTGTGGTTTTCTCTCTTGTATGTATTTGGTAATATTGGTGTAATTTCATCGAATGATTGGTATGAGATTAGGGGTTCGGAGCTAGAAAGATAAGCTGTCCTATTATGTTGAGAAAGGAGAGCTACAGAAGATTTTGAAGTTACCATGTAGGTAAAACTTATGTGAGGAAAGGTGATAAACTTTCTTTTCCTAAACAATTTCCAAATGTACAAAGAGCAGCATTTATTATATTTTGAAACAGAGAAGGGAGCCTGGATTCTTCACAGCTTGCCCAACGGTTTACTATGTAATCGATGTCAATCCATGAACTGATATCATTTCAACTTTTCTTGTAAAAAACAACTGTGGCCTGTTATATTCTTTCAGCCTTTCTATTTAAAAAATGTATATATATGGTTTGGGTACATGTGTTGTTTCTGCGTGCCTAACACGTTCATCTTCATCTGGTCTTCACAAAGGTCTTTATTCCAGAATTTCTTGTCCCATGACTAAGACCAGGTTAGAGTGGGGCTATGGCTGATTATTCTGAGTTAGAATAGCATGGGGAATCTGAAAACACCCACTGTGCCCTCATAAAAACATGGGTAATGAGTTCAGTTAGGAAAATGGTATTCAAGGAATTTTTAGAGGCATGCTAGATTTCTCCATGCTAAATTCTGCTAACTAAGCTGGTATGTACGTGTGTGTTGCCACTCAAGAAGGTAAAAAGATTTTTAAAAGAATATTGGAGCCCTTCCAGAATCATTTGGGCAGCCACAGCGTGGGTTTCTTAGCACCTATGGAATAATTTTAATAGTGTCAACAGTCAACTTCCTTGTCATTCAGGTTTCTTATTGTATCCATACTATGAAATGTGATTTAGCCATTAAAACCTATATATTTAAAGCATATGTAATAACTTGGAGAAATATTTTAGAATAGTCAATACAAAAATGTCAATTCAAATTTAAATTATTTGAGTAGGGTGTCTTTCTGTTGCCAGTATCATTGACACTAACTTAGATAAAAAGGGGTTTTAAGTCTGTTCCAGAAATCTCAAGAGAATCAAAACACTGGAATCAAGGACAGATAGATCTCTTGGAAATTGAATCTGCAAGATCACTGAGCATAAGCTCCTTTCTTGGGCTACTGGATTCTCCTCTTGAGCCTTCTCCTTGCATTCCTGTTCTGTATTTCTCTCTCTATCATGCCAACCTCCTCTCCTTAAAGATATTTTTTGTTGTCTTAGGACTTCAGTGTGCACATAGCTCAAAGTGTTTTTCTTAGCTTCTATTATATCTTGTATCTGTTCATCTCAGCTTCATTTCTCACTGGCTTCAGCTCTTGGTCTCCCAAATTCAAATTCCTAGACTGATTGGCTCAGCCTGTCTTTTCGAGTCCGACCACAGCTCGTGGGTCCTCAATCAGTCTAAGAACAGGCTACACTGGAATCTGGTAGTCAGAGAGCTCAGGTCACTTTGGCATAAGGTATGTCCACTTAGGCTGGAGGAGTCCTAGGTGAGAAGCATCATAACTGTGTCTAGAACTTAAACACTATGTAGAAATATGTATGGCTGGAAAATAGAGTTAGGGAAGGAAACCAAAAATATGAACAGTAGGTGTTTCTGGAAAGTGATTTTACAAGATTCCTTTCTCTTCATTTAGAAAGTGGCCTTTTTAAAAAGGTAGTAATAGGTTTACACATTGGTTCTTAAAATTATGATCAACAAGAAAACCAAACAGATACTAGAGAAAGTGCCATGGAGAGCTAGATATCAAGACAACAAGAGAGGGTCCTCAAAGAGTGACACTTAAATTATAACTCTGTTCCCATCATGCTATGGAAGAATCCTCCTCTCTCTGCTTGCCTTTAACACCTGTTACTGATATCTTAATGTGACTTGGTTTATCCATCATTAGTTTAGTGTTTTCCATTAAAGAAAGTAGTACAAAGTTCCGGAATACTCCAACTTGGCCTGGACCAAATTTGGTTGGAGGAAGAGAATAATCAACTGTTTAGTCTGGAATACAGAGTTTGACCAGAGGTTGCAAGCTTGACTGGAGTACCACCAACCATACAGTAGCCCTCTTATCCATGGGGGATATGTCCCAAGACCCCCAGCAGATGCTTAAAACCGTGGATGATACCAAACCCTAGATATACTATTTTTTTCTTACACATCCATACATGCCTATGATAAAGTTTAATTTATAAACTAGGCACAGTAAAAAATTAACAATGATAACTAATAAATAATAAAATAGAACAATTGTAACAATATAGTGTAATACAAGTTATATGGATGCAGTCTCTCTTTCTCAAAATATCTTATTGTAGTGTACTCCCCCTTCTTCTTGTGATGATGTGAAATGATAAAATGTCTACATGGTGAGATGAAGTGAAGTGGATGACAGGCATTGGGACATAGTGTTAGGCTACCGTTGACCCTCTGACCGTAAGTCACAGGAGGATCGTCTGCTTCCGGACTGTGGTTGACTGCAGGTGACTGAAATCACGGAAGGCTAAGGTATGGATAAGGCGGGAGCCTAGTGTGTGCTGGTAAGTGTTTCACAACTAGCTTCCTGAAGGCCCTCGTTTGTAGCATCTGCCTATTTTCATGGTGTAAACACTCCCACTATGGTTGATTTCAAGCTACCAGTGTGATATCACTGGACACAGGACTGGGAGGAGATGCCCACGACTACCTCCAGCATCCACGGGGCCACTGCAGTGGGGCCCTGGACCACGCATAGAAGAGCAAAAAGGCACGAGTTTCCCAGAACAATGATGTGAGGAGGTTCCCCTAAATGCAGCCCAGGTGCCTCTCCCTCCAAGGCCTTCTCCATGTTTGTTATTCTATCTTAATCAATTAGGACATCAGACACAAAACCTAATTGGGTGATGTAGCATCCTGACTGGCAACTGTAGACTTTCACGAGTGATCGAAATAATTAGGTAAGGGGATGAGTCAAGTGTAAGTCCAAGAATGTGGGCTTCCTGAACACCCTTTCTGTGAGGTGTAGAGTCCGTCTTCATGTGACTCAGCCTGTTGGTCAAGGTCTTAGAAAAATAGGCCTGGATGTGTGAGGCCTCTGAGCTCAGACTCAGGTCACATCTCCTTTGTTACGCACCCTCAGCAAGCAGAGGAGTTACGTCCAAAATTGTTGGATTGCCTTCTTACTGGGGAAGCATCTTTTAATCCTGAGAAAGTTGTGAATGAGATAGAGAAATATTTAAGGGGATGAAATCCATCAGTCATGTGGTATTTATAGTTGAGTGTTGGAAAATAAATTGTGTATGTTTGACCATCTTAAGGATTGGTAATGTTTAAAAGAATTTGGTGTTTTGAAGCAACAGATTAGCCTTGTGATTCTATTAAAAATGTATTATTGACTAGTTCACTTTGGCTTGCTGTTTTATACTGAAGTCTTACTAACATGATATACATTTAGGATAACTGAAGATTCATTACATTCGTAAATTTATTAAATTTGTAGGAGCTATTGAATTACTCAAGAAGATTTTGTTTATTAAATTGTAGCACTTAAAAAAGTGAAGATTTTGCATTTATAAATAAATTTGAGCTCTTTATGGCAATCTCAAGAAGTTGTCAGAGTCCTGTAATTCATGGCTGTAGAATAAGATTTGGAAGTTGGATTAAAAATTAAAGGAAAATTAAATTTTAAAATTTGTAACTTTAATGAAATAAATATTACTTTTTAGAACGAAAATCACACTTGGGTAATATTTGGGGGCATAAAAACCACTCTTCAGAATTTCACACAATCTTTCATTGGCACCTGAGTCCCAGGGGCAGAGTCATGGAATCCTTCTCGGTCCCGTTCCCCCGACACTTGGTAACGCACCCCGTTGTGCACACACAGCAGTCGCTGCCAGTGTGTGAGCTTCTCCTGAGGGGGATCTATGCTCCTCTGGGGCAGGGACCGTTCTCACTTCTCTTTCTATCCCCGGAACCCACAGCAGCCTTGGCACTAGGGGGCACGTCAGTCAGCTCGGGCAGCTATAACAAATGCCACACACTGGAGGCTTAAACAACAGAAACGTCTTACTCAGAGTTCCAGAGGGGAGTCTGGGATCAGGTTGCCAGGTCAGTTCCTGTTTGGGGGATGGCAGCCTTCATGCTGTGTTCTTACATGGCAAAGACAGAGATCATTTCTCTCGCATGTCTTCTTGGAAGGGCACTAATCCTGTCATGAGGATGGAGCTCTCGTGACCTAATTGCTTCTCAAAGCTACCTCCCCCCAATACCACTACACAGGGGATTGGGGCTTCGGTGTGTGAATTTTGTGAGACACTAGCATTCAGTCCGTAGCACGGGACCTCCAGAAATGTTCACTAAAGTGATAAATAGACGGGAACAGTCTGAGCTGGGGGAAGGACACGGCCCAGGATGAACTCGGGGCACTCTGTGGAAGGGGGTCAAGGGTCGGCCTCATGCTGGCTTTCCAGCCTGGCCTCTCACACGCTTCTCTCAGGCTCGCGTGACTCTGCAGCTGTTCGTGTTCTAGAGCTGAGCTCCATGTTTTCGCCCATTGCTCTTCTCCACATTCCGAACACTCATTCACGGGGAGATTATACCAACACTTGCCCCGCCGTCATTTGTGGAGGGATTCACTGAATTATGTCACGTGTCACCCGCGCGCTGAGGCAGCTGCCCCTGGGCCTTCAAAGTCGCTGTCTCAGGGACGAGGTGGCCGCTCTGGGGCAGCAGCTGCTGTCGTCTTTGTTTCAGGGGGAGCACGGCCAGGCGTCAATCCTTGGGCAGAAGCGATTTCTTTTCATCAACAAATGGATTTGTTCTGGCCTAAAAGGCGGCTGTAAGGATAAAAGGAAATCTAGAGTCTTGAGAGGCTGTGTCTTTTTCATCTCTGATTCCACCTTGGAGCACAGCACCTGGCACCTTACAGACGTGTGATTAAATGTTTAAACAGGTGTGAGAATGAATGAATGAGAAAGAAAAATGTTCTGTGAAGGAAGGGGTTGCTCTCTATAGAAATGCTTCTGTGGAAGCCGGCAGTGAGCGCTCCTTATCTCTGTGCAAGAGTGCCCCTGTTTCAAGGAGCTCCTTTCTCTCAGGTTTGAGTGCGAGCTACCACCTTCCTCAAATCCCATGCGCTGTCCACGGGATTGGCCAGACCAACCCAGGAGCCCTGGCGGGGAGCATCTCTCTCATTTGATGCTTCCAGTGAAGAGAATTAACCTGGCCAAAGACAGGAACAGAGACAAAGGACAAAGAGAGAGTCCTTGTGGCATTTCAAACCCCTGTTTGTGCACTCCTGAAGCCAGAATGGTCCCTTTTTGGCTAAAGTAGTTTGAGTTAGTTTCCTGAAAACCAGCAGAATGACCATGGTGCTAATAATAATAATATTGAGTGCTTTCTTCATGAGAGGCACTTTTCTAATCCCGAAAACTGTTATCTCACTTGGTGTTCACAAAAACTCTTACAAAGGAAGTTTTATTATTGTTGAATTTTTCAGATGAAGAATGAGGACAAGCTAGCTTACGTGTTCAAGTTCACACAGCTGGGAAGAGGCAAAGTCTGGAGTCGGCTCAGGGAATTGGCTCGAAAACAAGGTCCTCCCAGGGTGCTGTTACCTCTCTGTGAGCTAGCGCCTGACGATGATTGTGATGGACACCATGCGCCCCCATTATGCTGGGAGCATCTTCTAGCTCACAGTGCTGGTGGGTGGGGGCTGCTGGGGAGTCCCAAATATAAGCAGTCATCACGCTGGAGAGGGTGGGAGTGTGCCAAGCTTACAGTGGCCTTGATGTTTATTGCTGAAGTTGGAGCCATTCTTGGGTTGGGGGCAGTTTTCTTGGTCACTGCCAGGTATTCAGCTAGGTTAGGCTGGGCCTGGGGAGAAGGAGGGAGAACAGCCTGGAATGAACCAGAGCCGGGGGGGGGGCATCCGAGGGGTCCTAGGCCTGGAAGAGTCCAGATGCTCATGGTCCCTCATATTCAGATACTGATTCACAGTTGACAGTTCATTTTGTCTCATTTCATAATCATTACTGCCATCATACAAAAAGGTTGGTTGATATCTGAATGCTTTGTATGTATGTTAAACCTAATATAGCACAGAAGTTAGTCGAGACATAAAAACCCCAAACATACCCTTGACTACACTGAGAGTCACCCTCGAGATCCTGCCGTACTTGGGATCTTGGGAGTTCTAGCTTACAGATGTGAATAAACCTGATTCTCTGGCAATGCGCATTTTATTTATTTATTTCTGGATAGTGAATACAAGTGTGAGCAGGGGGTGGAGAGGAACAGAGTAAGAGGGGGAGAGAGAATCTTAAGCAGGCTCTATGCTTAGTGCAGAGCCCAACATGGGGCTGGACATGGGACTCGATCTCATAACCCTGAGACCATGACCTGAGCTGATATCAAGAGTTGGAAGCTTACCTGACGGAGCCACCCAGGTGCACCCCTCGGCAATGTGCATTTTAGATAAAGAATTATGGAGTTCAAGGGACATGCCACTCTGTTTGTGCCACTTTTTAAGTGGAAACAGAATTTTGATATAAATTATCAAAAAACTGCTTTTATTCCGACTTGCTGAATGCCTAGGATGAATCTCTCCTGGGCACAGTGGTGTGGGCCCTGAATCCATTCCTGAAGGGGCTAGGGCAGGAGAGAGGGCCAGGGCACTGAGGAGCTAAGGAAGCAGAGAGAGGGCATCCGTACATGGTCTTGGTGAAATTGGAGATGATTTCCCAGACCAAGAGTCTCCAGAGACCCATTTGTTCCCGTGGGAGTTGATGTGTGGCCTCTAGGCGAGACCAAGATGGGGTAAAAGGGACATGTAAGGAGGAGGGCAGGTGTGAGAGAACGTGCTTAAGAGAGCCCAGGCAGGACATATGGAGCCCAGGCAGGAGAAGAGGTCAGTGTGGCGAGACGTAGGCAAGTGAGTGTGCTCAGAGTTGAGGCTGGAGAGGCACATTTGACAGTGTGCAGGGCTGGAATTTTACACAATTGAAAAGGAAAATGCATCATTTGTCACTCCTAGGTCTGTAGACCCATTCGTGTAGAATCTTTAGTGGGTAAGAACTGCCCTGGTTACAGCTCTCAGCCACACACACAGAGTTAGTACCTGCCTATACTCCCATGGCAGGCACCCCGACGGTCCCTCTAACATATATATCATTAACACCTTGTATTTTAAACTTTTGCATGCCTGGCTCCCCCAGGAGACTGTAATCCTTTCAACGTAGCAACGTGTCTCTACTCTCACTAACCCCAAAACTTGGTAAGCACCTGGCATATTGAAGGCCCTCATACAGTTGGGTGAATGTTGCTGTTGAAACATTGTTTATGCTAAGTATTCTTAACAATGTGTTGTTTGTATTTAAAGACAATACTACACATCATCTGGCCATGAGCTCTAGGATGCATCAACATCTCTGAGTTTTCCTTTATTCTCTTGGAAAAAAAAGATTAAAGAAATTCCTGTATCAGAGTCCTGTGGGCTTTCTAACCATAATGAGTCTTAACAGCTTATCTTAGAGTTTTAACTGCTTATTCATCTACTCAATGCTTTCGTGTGGGTTGGGGGTCCTAAATGCTCCTATGGAGCAGGATAATTTTCTAAATGAAATAAATTGCTTCAATAAAGGTTCAAACCCCAACCCTGGCCATATGTGAAAATGCTTTAATCAACTTATAGTCAGTCTTATTATTATAAAATTATTTTTGCTTTTATACAAAATGAATAAATATGCCTAGAAAACCCATAGAATTTTATAGCTTTGCCTAGAAAATCCAGTTAATAAATCAGACCACTCAATTTCCACAATTAATTGGATAATGGATATTTATCAATTGATAATTGATCATTGAACCAGATAATTAACTGGAAAATATTATGATAGAATGGGAAGATTTTTTTCCTCTTGGGAAGTGGCTAACAAATAGTCCTCAGCCTGGTTTCAAACACAGAGAGTTGTTGCTGTTTTGTTTCCAAAATTATTCTATCAAAGAAAAAATGGTATTTAAGCATGATTTTACAATAAACAGTATGAGCTAGAGAAGAGGTAAATTATGGAAGCAAGGTTGACAAGAAAACTCTGGCTTGCTAGTGTACCAAACAAAGTGGCCTTGGTTGCTTATGCTAGAAGTTTGATTCTTCATTGGTGGGAAGGATAACTGGAGAGATAAAAACTTCTATGATGTTGGCCAGTAATATAGAGTCAACAGTAATGATAAAAGGGGCGCCTGGGTGGTTCAGTCATGAAAGCGTCTGCCTTTGGCTCAGGGCATGATCCCAGAGTCCTGAGATTGAGCCCTGCATTGGGCTCCTTGTTCCACTGGGAAGCCTGCTTCTTCCTCTCCTGCTCCCCCTGCTTGTGTTCCCTCTCTTGCTGGTTGTTTCTCTCTCCGTCAAATAAATAAATAAAATCTTTAAAAAAAAACAGTAATGATAAGAACAACAACGTGTGTAACAATAACAGTAAACAGTACCCCGAGAATATTAAAAGCCACTCGCACAAGTGATGTGATAAGGGGGTGGAGGGGAGTGAGGTAGATACACATTTGAAATCTGGCACAGCCCTTCAGTGGTCATTACTTTGGGTAGATTACTGAAATTCTCTGCACAATGGTTTTCTTGCTTGTAAAGTGATACCTGTATTCAAGAGTTGTATGGAGTAAGATATAAATGAAGGTGACTAAACACTGGCTCATAGGAGACTAATAGGTATTGTTAGTAGCTGTTCTGGCTATTATGTTCAAATTGTTACGATGGGGAGTAATATCGTCCACACATTTGTTGATTTCTTGGAGAGCCTGTGACTGAACCATCAGGGCACCTTGAACAGGTGTGTGTGCTGGGCAGAGGAGGAGATGGGTGCCTGGGTGCCTGGGCCAGCCCAGGCCCTCTTGGGGAGAAATGTGTACTCTTGGTCTTGATCTACCAGACAGCATGCTTTTAGGAGGAGTCTGGAAATCAGAGAGAAAGAAGAGGCCTGTTTTAAGGAGGACAGGGCAGCAAGACACGGTGTTGAAGGCAGGGAGACTGCAGTCGCAAGACAGGGAATGAGTGGAACCTCTCCAGGGCGCCGGTGGTGAGGAGCCATGCTAGACTCTCCATCCGCAGACAGGGAGCAACGTGGGCCCGGTGAGTAACAGCTAACCCATGGTGGCCATACAAAGCACCAGCGCTGTCCTGCATGCTTTATAGGCATTCGGCTGCTTGATGTTCATACTGGCCTTAGAGATGGGAACCTTCAATATTGTCCTGTTTCATTTGTACCCAGGGCTTAATTTATAGAGGTGACCAAGTGACAACAGAGAAATGGATGGTACTGAAAGAAGTTTTATACCTCCCAGTTTCCAAGAGGAGGGGTACTCGACCCCACATAGGGCCACATAGAGAAGTACCAGCATCAAGACGCGGAGTATGAAAGAGAAAGCATGGCCCAGAGCCTTTAGTGTGGTTTCCGTGAGAACAAGAAGCAATGCATAAGGGAGTGTAGTCAAGTTTGAGCAGATTTAGGATTGGACACTTTGAATAATTTTGGTGGGCCTTGTTCTATAGAGGTGGTCTCCAATCATCCAGGACCTGGCCCTTGGATGATACTGGCCAGGGAAATACCAGCTTGGTGTGAGAGAGTCAGATAAAGGAGGCGCTTGGGATTATGGGCTTTGGACTGGTGGGTTTGCATATGAAAGGCCTGCTCTCAAGCAAGGTGCTTGTTAACTCCTGAAGGGGCAGTCACTCCTCTGGCCAGCAAGGACCCCAAGATGTGAAAGCATCTTAAAATATACAAAATTTTAAAATATATATTAATAATATATCATATATATATATACAATATATATATATATATATATATATATATATATCCCTTTTGATAGTGGAGGAAATTCTGACACAGAGAGGGTAAGTAACTTGCAAAAGGCCACACAGCTATGTGGAGAAGTTGGACATTCAATCAAGGAACAGTCTCTGTGTTTAACCACTATGATAACTCTCCCCAGTTAATGTTGATCTTTCTAAAAGTGGTAAATTGAAAGAGTTTGCTTATTATGGTGAACAATTCTATACAAACCAGTAAAGGTTTGGGGGAAGGGATTTTGAGATGTCTTACTTATTTTATTTTATTTTTTAACTGAAGTCTGATATACAATATCCTATTAGTTTCAGGCGTCCATCATAGCGATTCAATATTTTCATATACTATGAAATGATTCCCGAAATAAGTCTAGTTATCATCACACCACACAAAGTTATGACAATATTAACTCTATTTTCTGTGCTGTACATTACACCCCTATGACTTACTTATTTTAAAACCGGAAGTTCAGGGGCCCCTGGGTGGCTCAGTCGTTGAGCATCTGCCTTCGGCTCAGGGCGTGATCCCAGGGTCCTGGGATCAAGCCCTGCATGGGGCTCCCTGCTCCACTGGGAGCCTACTTCTTCCTCTCCCACTCCCCCTGCTTGTGTTCCTGCTCTTGCTGGCTGGCTGTCTCTCTCTGTCAAATAAATAAATAAAACCTTTTAAAAAATAAAAATAAATAAATAAAACTGGAAGTTCGATCCCTTTCTTAACCACCTTCACCTATTTCTCGTCTGCCCTTTCTATAATAGGGACAACTTTCCGAGGTTGACATGAAGACATAGTGTGCTATTGCAACTTGACTAAATACATTTCACTTTCATGATCCAAGGAAAAAATGTCGTCATCGTGCACCAGAATGCTTTCCAGAATTTAAGAGGGCACGTTTGACTCCAGATGTCATCCTGATTTAATGGGGAGCAGGTGGCATGACGGGCTAGGCAAACACATCTCCCATGGGTGGCTTAGATTTTGGCTGGCCCGACACAGAGAGATGGTCTTTGATGACCTTCCAAGGTTCACTAGGGGCATAACATAATTTTTTCTAGTTTCCATATCTCATGATCCATAGCTTCCTCCTGGTCCACACAAAGCGAGGCAGCAAATGAGCCTTTCTCAAGTTAGATGGGCTAGTGTGGCATTGTGAATAACTTCTCGACTTGCTCAAAATCTTTCAAAATCTGTGATTAAGTGGAAATGTACATTTAGATGCAAATTGGAAATTCACAAACAATAACGTTCTCTCCTCTTTGTGAAAAATAAAATTTACTATTGCTTTCCTGAATCAAAACATCCAAATATTGTGATTTCCTGTGCTTTTGTTCATTTGCTCTCATATAGGGAAGAGACAAACAAACCTTACAAGTAAGCCATTTGCTTCATGTGTGTTGTGGTGTCATTTAGGACAAACAAGCACACCTTTCTTGGTCAGCTGTCACTTGCTGGGCACTATATTAAAAGGCCTTATTTTAGTATCTTGTTTATAGATGCATTAGCTCATTTAATTCACGTAATAACCTGCTGAGGCAGGCAGGAGAGACTGTGTGTTAAATACTGTTTTTGTCCCATCAGCCACATTTCTTGTTCTGCAAATAAGAGAAAACTCACAGAAATCGGCATGCCCCAAGGAGATCTCAGTGTTTTACCCACATAAGCAGGGGTCTGGGGTCGGCAGTGGTGGGCACTGGTCTGGCCACTCAGTGACACCATCCAGGACGTGGCCGTCTCCAGTTTTCCGCTGTGCCCTCCTCGCTGGGTTGGCGCTCGTCACCAGCCTTACTGCTGCCAACTTGAACCTCTTGTCTAAATTCTACACAGAGAACCCTGGCAGGAGTCGACTCTGCCTGACCCCTTCCTCCCAGCAACAACTCCTTATTTATAGCTCTGAAAATAAAAATGTTATGTTGTCCATGGATCCAGGGTATCAGTTACACAAGACGGTTTTCCCCGTGAGATGGAAGCGGAAAAATGATCTTTTTATTTTTTAGTTGAAAAGTCCGCTCTAGTGGGAGGCGAAAAGAACCAGAAGATTTTTGTTCAGTTTTCAACTTACAGCTTTGTCGGATGTTTCTTGACACAGCATCTCTATTCTTAACCACGTTTTGCTCTGTATTGGATTCTAGGTCTGCTGCTATGGGGACAATGAGTGATGAGGTCATGGTCAGAACTGTTGGTGGGAGCAGTCGCTTCTGGACTAGAAAACATGGGACCAACTTGAGGGTACAGACTTCCAGCACAGCGGCCCATGAAGTGGTAGCTCAGGGATGGTGTGGTGGTTCTGTCTATGTGTCAATGCGGAGAGGCTACCATCTCCAGTTATTCAACCAAACACCAATCTAGGTGATGCTCTAAGGGTATTTTGTAGATGTGATAAAAGTCCAAAGTCAGCTGACATTAAGTAAGGGAGTATTGTCCTAGGTAATCTGGGTGGGCCTTGATCACTCAGTGGAAAGGCCTTAAGAGCTGAGCCGAGGAAGAACTCAGCCTGAGGACAGCCGTGTCTGCATGTGCCAAGGGCCTGCCCTCCACGTTTCAGACTGTCCTAGCCAGCCCCTACGATTGCACAAGTCAGTTCATTCCAACAGATCTCATTATCTCCTATGGGACTGGTTGAACCCTGACTGATACAGATGGTATTACTCAATGTCTTGAAAGCTCTACTAGCCCACATTTTCAAACCTGACAATGTTTGTTCTCATGTGGTGTATTCGTTTCCTTGGGCTGACAATACAAATTACCCCAGACTTTTTGACTTAGAGCAGAAGACATTCATTTTCTCATGTGGAGGCTGTGTGAAGGCCAGAAGTTTTGGAGGTCAGGAGTTCCATATCTGGGTGTTGGCAGAGATGTGCCCCCTCTGAAGGCTCTAGGGGAATCCTTCCTTGCCTTTTCTACCTGCTGGTGGCTCCAGCTGCTCCTTGTACATCATCACACCCATCTTTGCTTTTGTCTTCCCATGGTCTTTTCCTCTGTGTCTGTGTCACCACCTCTTCTGTTTCTTATAAGGACGCTTGTCATTGGATTTAGGGTCCACCCAAATAATCCAGGATGAACTCATCTCAAGATCCTAAATTATATCTGCAAGACCCCTTTTCCAAGTAAGTTTCCAGTTTGGAATAATTTCCTGGTGGGTCTACAATTGTAAAAAGAGTGAAATCTGATATCTGTGACTTAATCAACCTAATTTTAACTTCATTCTGTTCTTCCCGATTGCAAATTCTTCCCTGTTGTTCTATGGGTCCCAGCTGACTTCACCAGTGTCATAGCGTGATGGTTGATTGTGATCTGAAGGCTTTATATGTCTCTTGGGATCTCTTTGTGTCCTGCTGCTACCCCCACAGGCCTCCCCCCATGAGGATGAGCTGGGGCAGGTCCCTCCTTCCATTTCGGCTCTGCCCCACTTCCCTGCATAGCAGTCCAGTGAGCCAATGTATTTTGGACGTTCCCTCTCCTCCTTCATTTTATCTTCTTCTCCAATGAAGTTACAGTGTCAAGCTTTATTAGTAAAGTTAACAGACTCCAAATGTATCTGGAGTGCCTCGAGGACCATCTCTACTTGTTGATGTGCTTAAATGAAATTCAAATATGACCTCTAGGCCCTCAAAGTCAAATATGACTTCAAAGAATAATGTAGACTATGATTGTAGGGTTTTTTTGAAGGGATTGCACAGTACATCCAATAGGAAAACATTCGTAATTTATCACTCCCTTCGGAGGCTGCTCAAAAATCTCACTTCTTGTCCCCACCACCTTCCATTCCATGACCCCTCCATGCCTTTTTGCCCTTCCTCTTTCTCCATGTGAAGGTTGCGTCCTGCAACTTGGAATTAAAAGCGTCCACTTAATTTCACCAAGCACTGCTATAATTGATTTGCTTATTCACCTATTTGTTCACTCAGCAAGAATTGGTTGGGTGTTTGTCATGTGCCAAGCACTACTACCAGCTCTTGAAGATAGAAAACCACATCTTGTTTTTCTATTCATCCATGCATGGACACTTGGGCTGCTTCCATATCTTGGCTATCACAAATAATGCTGCAATAAACATAGGGTACATATATCTTTTTGAATTACTGGTTTTGTTTTCTTTTAGGTAAATAAATGACCAGTAGTGGAATTGCTGGATCATATAGTAATTCTATTTTTAATTTTTTGAGGAACCTCCTTACTATTCTCCACAGTGGCTGCACCAAAATGCATTCCCACTGATAGTACACAAGGGTTCCTTTTTCACCACATCCTCAGCAACACTTGGTATTTCCAGTCTTCTTGATTTTAGCCATTCTGACAGGTTAAGGTGATATCTCACCATGGTTTTGATTTGCATATCTCTGATTAGTGGTATTGAGCATCTTTTCATGTGGTATAAATGGAAAACTGCTCAGCTATAAAAAAGAATGAAGTTTTGCCATTTACAACAACATGGATGGATTTAGGGGGTATAAGTCAGAGAAAGACAGGGAAATAAGCCAGAGAAAGACAAATATCATATTATTTCAATCATATGTGCAATTTAAAAAACAAAACATATGAACAAACAAAGGAAAAGGAGGCAGACTAAAAACAGACTTTTTAAAAAAAGATTTTATTTTTTTTGTCAGAGAGAGAGAAAGAGAATGAGAGAACAGAAGCAGGTGGAGTGGCAGGCAGAGGGAGAAGCAGGCTCCCTGCAGGGAGCCCTACACGGGACTCGATCCCAGGACCCCTGAGATCATGACCTGAGCTGAAGGCAGACCCTTAACCAACTGAGCACCCAAGCATCCCAAGAAGCAGACTCTTAAGTACAGAGAAAAAAACTGATGTTTTCCAGAAGGGTGGGTGGGGGGGGATGGATGAAATCGATGAAGGGGGTTAAGAGGACACTTATCATGATGAGCACTGAGTAATGTATAGGATTGTTGAATCACTATATTGTACACCGGAAACTAAGACAACACTGCATGTTAACTATACTTCAATTAAAAGAAGAAAGAAGAAAACGATCTGCATTTGAGTCGATAGTACAATATCGATGACAGTAATGTCATGTTCTTTGGTTTCGAGTATGTGCTACACTTATGCAGATGCGATCACTGGGGAGGCTGGTAAAGTGTACACAGGAATTCTCTCTACCATTTTTTTTTTTGCAGCTTCTTGTGATTCATAAATAATTGAAAATATAAAATTATTTTTCAAAAGATATAAAACTGATAAGACCGTCTCTTACAGAGCTGGTATTCAAATGGACATGCACAACACACAAGTAAACAGACATATAAACAAGGTCTAGCAGTGTGTTGAGGCATTTCATTGCCCTTGGTTCTCCAGTGGGGTTCCGAGTAAACTATTTTGCTGAGACTTTAATATATTTGTGTTTGCCAAGAGCATGTGCCAAGCAAAACCAGCTCAGTCTAACCAACAGGTAGAAAATAAAATTATCGGAAGATACTGGGTAGCTCATTGCAATGCTGGGAAGACTAAAAAAACAGGCAGGAACCAAGGATGGCGGGGTGGTGGGGGAAGAGCCAGGGTTTCATCACAGGAAACCACTTCCTCAATGATCCCCAAGTCTGTGAAGCACTCCATCAGGGCTCAAAACCCAAAGCAGAGATTTGAATAGCCATGGTTAGGTGATGGGCCTGTGTCCTAGCTGCCAGGGTCCAAGATGGAAGTCTTCCCACAAGGAGTGCATCCCCAGGTAGGCATGTTGGTGAGATGCTGGTTAGATGAAAGGAAAGAGAGGATGTCCAGATCACATACCCTGCAGTGGTTTTGAAATACATCAGCAAACTCTTGGACCTGCCTCCCTTCAAAAGGTGAGCTGTTCTACTTGATGTGGGCTGTATTTGATGGCTTGTGTCTAACGAATAGAATGATTGTGATGGTGTATCACTTCTGAGATTAGGACACAAAAGGCATTGTGGCTTCCTCCTTGTTCCCTTTCTTGGATTGCTTGTTCTGAGAGAAGCCAGCTGCATGCACTGTGGGAACCCCAAAGAGCCTACGGAAAGGTCCACATGGGCAGGACCTGAGGCTCCAGCCAGCAGCATGTGAATTTAGTTTGCAAAAAGAAACATTTTCTCCTTATATAGTGTTACTATTGGTCATACGACCAGAATGACACACCTTTTGTAAAGGGAGACAAACCAAACTCTCATAAGTCCACTCAGACCCAGGTCCTGTATGTCTGGCTGATATAATTTCTTTTGCAAGTTCTCTTTAACTCTTTTTATGACCTGCAATTTGCAGATTTAATTGTAAGGTCCATTACTACCAACATCCTATGTGTTAATACTAAATATGGGTAGAGGTTACAGTCCCTGTTTCTGCGACTGGTCCCAAGGCTCTAACTTGCATTTAAGAGTTTCCTTCTTTGCTCTTTATTCTGGATTTCCTTTGTCTTTAGCCAGCATCTCAACAGCTGCGGTTCTTTCCTTCTTTGAGTTACTCAAACCTTTGTTTTTGAGGGATCTGAGCCTGCATGTGTAGGATGAGAGACTTTCATTACCCTTTATAGTTTTGCAATTGACGATGCCCTCAAGTTTCACTAGGTTCTACCATTAGCTTCCCTGCTCCCCCCCACCCCCACAGCGGGGACACCATTTTCCTGGAAAATGGAGGGAAAGTGATGTAATTTATCCATTTCTTACAGCAGATATCTACTGTTGACATCTATCTGAAAGCTGACACATTGAGAAACAGACATTTAGGCATGCCATTTAAGGTTGTAAAGATAACTGCTTATTTAATTAAAGGCAGAAAATAGCCAAAATTTCAGAAAGCTTGGTGGGAGAAAAACAAGGACCTTATTGGAAATGATGAAATTCAACCATGAACAAGTGAAAAGCAACAATGTAAAAACAAAACACCCAGTTCTGCCTCTAGGAAAGCAGTCGCGGCTCCTTCTATTGTTTGTATCCTGCAGTCCCCAAAGCTTGCCCCGTATCATTATTCTGTGTCATCAGTGACCATTGCTCAGCAGTGGGTTTCAAGGATCATTTTCATTCTTGATTTTTTTTACCTCATCCAAACTACCAGAATATAACATAACTAGAAACAAGTCAAGGGAATAAACAAAGATACAGAGAATGTTTTGAAAAATATGCGAACTATTTTGCCAAACTGTATGCAACTACATTTGGAAACTTTCATGACTGGAAGTGTTAGCACAGTTTAAAAATGACAACGAAAGGAACACTATAGTGTGTTTCAGGTAAATCTGGACAATAGAGGTCGCAGTGAATACCTAACATTGTCTATTTCATTACATGGGGTGGGGGTGCATCCTGGAGGAATAAAAGAAAACTGTCCTGGGTTAGCAATCACAAGGTAAAGGTTCTAATTTGAGCTCTTTGGATAGTTACTATTCGATCCTTATTAACTGTGTTACCCATAGGAAGTCACTCCACCTCTCTGTGCCTCATATTTAGGTCCATAATATTAAAAGATTTGTGATCCTATGATTCTACAATAGTGAGCCTGAGGAAGCCTAAAGTGAGGTAGATAAAGATTTCTCAAAAACGTGCAATAGAAAGTTATCCTGTTTCTGAGTCAGCAGTTTCTTAATGAAAGGTGGAAAATCCAATTTATGTGACTGCAGACCCAGCTAAGGATTAAATGGGAAGTGTTTATGATGTGGCTGTGAAATCTGGAAGTGGCTTCCAGGAATAACCGACTAGTTTTACCAGGGGGGGCCACCCACATGCCACATGAGAGGATGGTGGAAGAGAGAGTCCTGGAAGGAGTCGGTTGGCCATGATGGCCGTTCAGTGGGTAGTGACTCAGTTCAGTCAGCTGGACGGGTGTCAGGGGTGGGAAGGCAGAGACCCTAAATAGATCTTGAATGTCTCACTTCAATGGGGTGCCCACTGCAGGAAAAGAGAATGGGAATATTCCATAAACAATCATTAAAGAGGAGCTTGAGGCTCTGAGACATGACGCAGTGTCCAAAATCCATGGGCAGAAATGGTGACTGATTTTGATAGATGCCGTTTGCCCAGCTGAGGGTCTGAGCTCTGGCTCTGCGTGCTCTTGTAAACTGGGCAAGCTTGTGAATACTTCTGATGGAGCAGAGCAGTGAGCACACTGTCAGCTGTTAGGAAGCAGCTGGGCTGGGTCCACACATTTGGTTGTGTTGCGTTCACCTTGTGAAATGTCATGTGGTAAAAATTAAATCGCCTTCAAAGTCAAAATCAGGCTCCAACTGTGTAGGTATTGGCAGTTCTTATTTTTTCAGACTCTTAAAGCAAGGAATGGCCAACATCTGAGGAGAAAGCCGTCTTGCGGAATGCTCTGGGGAAGGCTGGTCTGGTCTGAAATACTGACCCCACTTGCCCTGTATCAAAGACTTTGTTCAATTAACCCCCAGGGTACCACTCTTGCTGCTTGGGAAAAATTTGTGCCTCCACAGTCTCATGCACAGTTCAGTCTTATTTTATGACCCTCCCAGCAGACCGTGTGTTTGGTTTTCCTCCCTGGTTCTGCTCATTCTTGGTGAACGTTCTGGGTAAGTGGCCCGACAGGCTCACATCCGGTGGGTGACAGCAAGTCTGCACACAAGCTCCCCCATCCAGGGACCCATCACCATACCCTCTACTAGTTAGCTTTGTGCCACTGCAGATGCCACAGGGCCAATGCTCTATGGTGAACACAGAGACCCGGAGAAGCCTGGACACAGGTGATACAAGGGACAGAACTGTGTGAGACTCAGAGGAGCACTTGACGACACCACGCCAGGAGGGTCAGGACCAGGGCTGAGACATTTTCTTGAGATATTAAGTTTATATCTTATGAATCACCTTTGTTGATTTTACAGTTTGTGCCTAACCATTCTCAACCAATTTTTTGGTTGTTGTATTACTGGACATGAGTGAAAAGAATCCTTCAGGTAGCATTTCAGATAGGAACCTGGACCAGGTAGGCTCCTGATGACCAAGACAGCTCAGGACAATCATGGTCACAAACATGGCAGCCATGGTGGAATGGCACCAGCATGCTGTCTCTTCCTGGGGCCCCAGGCCACACTGCGCTGACCTGAGTGGGGACGGCAAGGCAACTGTCAGAGGAGGTACACAGTTCTACAGAGGCTGCGTATCTTATAACTCATTGTCCTGTTTCTGTAGATATGAAACCCTTGGCCTATTTGTTTTATTAAAAAAAAACAACAACAACCATTTTTATCCCCAAAATTAAATAGTGAAAATATTAAGGAAGATTTTCCTCCATGATCTTACCACCTTAACAACAATTTTGATTATTTGGAGTTAATTCACAAATGTTTTTCCTGTGCATGTATGTTCTATGTGATTACAATTGTGGTGTGTTTGCTTCATGTATTTTGTTTCCTGTGTAACATACTGTAAACATTTTCTGTGTTTCTGTCAAGGTCAGCTTGATGAAGTCCCATTGGATCCCATGCTCAGAAGGGTCCTGGACCTGGTTTAATGATCTGTGGTCAACATCTTGAAATTCTTAATAATTTTGAGCAAAGTGACTGATGCTTTTATTTGGTAGTAGGACCTGCAAGTTATGTAGCTGGGCTACATAGGTTCTCTTTTATTTTATTTTGATGACTATATCATTTCATAATTTACTCTATGTTCATTTAAGCTGTACCGACTACAGATAATGCTGCAAAAGTATCTTTATGTCTATGGAGTTTTGTTTTGTTAATCAGGATAAATGCTAGCTGTGGATTTTATGGACCACAGCAAGTACATCTTCATGTCTCATATCACTATATTCTGATATGATACCTAGATTTCCCTATATTCCTTATAAAAAAAAGTATTCCACAACCAACTTCTTTTAAGCCAGTAAGAGGATTACTTCAAGAGAGCCCTGTCCTTGTCTTCTCCCCCAGCCCTGGGTGTGACAGGAGAAGCCAGCATGCTGCTCCTTACTCAGAATGGGGGTGGCAATTACAGAGACCTGGGCATGAATCACTCTAGACATCAGCTTCTTCATCTAGTTGGGGAATAATACCTACCCCGAGGGACTATTTTTGTGAAGACCAAGCATTAGAATAACGAACATAGTGCCTGGAACTCTGCAGATGCAAAATAAACGTGAGTTTCCTTTCCTGCTTAAAATCAGTTTCCACTGCTTACTGGCTCAGGGACCCAGGAAACCAAAGCTCTGGAGTTGCAAGCCCCCCACCCCATTTTTTTGTCTTTTCCAAATATATATAAAGACCCATTACAAAAATCAGCTCTGGCTCCTTTTATTTAGTATTCTTGTAGTTTAGTATTCTTTGTAGTATTCTTTGTTATTCTTTCTGCCTTTGGTCCTCTACCTGAAAGCTCTATAGCCATTTAAATGAGAAATTTCCTTACTCATAACTTTGAACGTACCGTTCTTTAAGTAAAAGTATACAGTTATATATCAATATAAAAGCTACTCCAAGCAAGGCCAATGATCATGAAATGGAAAGTGAGAAAAGTATCAGAATGAGAAAGAAGTCAATATACTAAATCCATAAACCAATAGTATCAGTATTATCAAAATAGAGAGTTAAATTTTGCTCTGAACTTACCAAGAACAAAGGCAAGAAGGAAAACACATGTGTATATGATTGCTATTGTTCACAAGAGATGGTGCTTCTTCCAGTGGATGGTCTTCCTAATAAATTCTCACTTAGATTTGTCACATGGGCAAGGATACTTATTTATCCCAGTCTGGTTCATAGGAATTATTCAATACATATGTTGGACAAATGAATTTTGGACTTTATACTGCTGGCATTGGACAACCTGGAAAACAGCAAAGCTATAAAGATTTCCTGCTAATATTTATGAGAGAGCTAAACTAGGTGCTGTGCTGAAAGATTTGTATACATAGGCTCATTTATTCCACACATGCACCCACTAGGGTGTTATTAACATTCTTATTTTACACTCGAAGAAGCTGAAGCAGGAAGACATCAAGTCGTGTTTCTAGGGCCCATGGTGGGCAGTGGGAAGCCAGGGCTTGCCCACAGATGGCACATTCACTCACTCATTCTGCTACGTCACCCCATATTGTGGTGGGGGACCGGTCCTCAGGTCCGTAGTGGGCAGTTCAGCACCTTCATAAAGTCCTTCGTGACTTCTCATACCACGTAAATCCTGACGGACCCCTGAGATGCTCATCAAACGCACCTGTGGTTACTCTGACCACCTGCTGGTGGGAATGTCAACTGGGGAAGTCTTCTGGAGGGCAATTTGGCAACTCTTGTGTCAGACGCTTTAAACATATTCATCCTCTTTGGCCCAATATTAACTTCAAAGAATGTGGCATAAAGAAATGATCCCAAATGCATACAAAGATAATAGCTGCAATTGAACATATCTGAAATATCCAATAGTAGGGACATTGATTTAAAAAAAGTTTAATGCAACTGAAATAGAATAATACACTTCCGTTAAAAATTGTCATTTAAAAAGACACTAAAATACATAGAAAAGTGTTCACGGTGTTTTGTTAGATGGGAGAAAATGTAGTCTTAAATGGTAGGTATGTTGTGGCTCTAATTTTGCAAAGGGTACATCTCTGGTGAAAGTTTAAACCAATACAAGCACTTTATTTTTTATTTAAAGATCTTATTTATTTATTTATTTATTTGAGAGAGAGAGAGCACAAGCAGAGGGAGGGGCAGAGAGAGGAAGAGGGAGGAGCAGACTCCACCCTGAGCAGGAAGCCTTTTGCAGGGTTCCATCTCAGGACCCTGGGATCATGACCTGAGCTGAAGGCAGAAGCTTAACCAACTGAGCCACCCAGGCATCCCCAATATAAGCACTTTAAATGCTAGAGTTATTAGACAGTATATATTAAAATTTGGGGTGCCTGGGTAGCTTAGTCAGTTATGCGTCTGACTCTTGATTTGGGCTCAGGTCATGATCTCAGGGTCATGATCTTGGGGTCGTGAGATCAAGTCCTGAGTTGGGCTCCATGCTGGGCGTGGAACCAGCTTAAGATTCTCTCTCTCTCTGCCCCTCCCCACTTGCACTCTCTCATTCCGTCTTTAAAATAACTGACTGACTAAATAAATAAATAAGTAAGTAAATAAAATTTAAATCCTATGATCCAGCAATTCCACTCCATCTTATCTGCCTGAGTCCCATGGACATAAAAAGGCAAGTACAGTTTTATTTTTTATAATGCAAATTGGAAGTCAATTTAATATCTACCAAAATGGAAGAGTTAAATACACTGTGATATGTTTTAACTATGGAATATTATTCAATAGTTAGAAAGAATGGGGTGCTGGCATGGAAATACAAGAATATTTACTGATAGATTATTAGGTGCAAAAAACAAGTTGCAGGAAGGAAAGTATAATTTATGTTCTTTTGAAGATTCAATACAATATGTTGCTATGTCTGTATGAGTATGCATTATTGAAAGACTTACTCTGGAAGGAGACATATGATAATGGCTACTTATTCTGAGATGAGAAATGGAGGATGAGCTGGTTATAATGGAAAATTCATTTTAGCTGCAGTGTTTAAATCATATCCAAGAAGAATGCAATTGTATGTACTTGTGCAATTAAAAATAAACTAACTTTGAGTATTAAAGAAAAAAAAGAAAAATATATGAAAATGTTGAGTGGTTGTCTTTTTTTGATGTTTTTCTTTAGTTATTATTGACTTCAATCTCATTAAATTAAGAATTGTAGCTCTGGTTCTAAACCTGAAAATTCTGTATTTCTTAACTCTAGCATATGATGAATGTTTGGTAGATAACTTTTGATTGGATTCCTTCTCTGTCTAAAGTAGTGCCTCTCTAGGGTGTCTGGGTGGCTCAGCTGGATAAGCATCTGCTTTCAGCTTGGGTTGTGGTCCCAGGGTCCTGGGAGCAAGCTCCTCATTGGGCTCCCTGCTCAGAGGGGAGTCTGCTTCTCTCTCTCCCTCTGCCTCCCAACTTGTGCACACACACACTCTCTGTCTCTCAAATAAATAAAATCTTAAAAAAAAAAAAAAGTAGCACCTCTCCAATACCATTACTACCTTCCTACAGTGCTTAATTTCTTTGGTAACATTGATTTTACCTCTCGGCATGTACATGTTTGTTTGTGTCTATTCTGTCTCTCCCCGCTGCAATGTAAGCTCCTCACGGAAGGGCCCCTGTCTGTTTGGTTTTCTGCCACTTCTTTACTGTAGCAGGTGGAAAGGGCCTTGTACATATAGAAGCCACATGAGAAATTAATAAGATGCTGTTGATGCACACGAATGTCTACGAAATAATATGGAATGATTTATACCCACTAATATACCAACTGTGTGTGTGTTTTCTGAATGGTAGGATGCTTGATTTTTACATATTAAAATGAGTTGGTTTTCAAGGTCTTCTCTTTTTTTAAGGATTTTATTTATTTGAGAGCGAGAGAGAGACAGAGAGAGTGAGCATGAGCAGGGGGAGGGGCAAAGGGAGAGGGAGAAGCAGACTCCCCGCTGAGCAGGGAGCCCCATGGATGCAGGGTTGGATCCCAGGACCCCAGGATCATGACCTGAGCCAAAGGCAGATGCTTACCCGATTGAGCCACCCAGGTACCACCAAGGTTTTCTTTTTTTCTTTTTTCTTTCTTTCTTTTTTTCTTTCTTTCTTTTTCTTTCTTTCTTTCTTTCTTTCTTTCTTTCTTTCTTTCTTTCTTTCTCTCTTTCTTCCTTTTTCTTTCTTTCTTTCTTTCTTTCTTTCTTTAAGATTTTATTTATTTATTTGTCAGAGAGAGAGAAAGAGAGAGAGCACAAGCAAGGGGAGTGGCAGGCAGAGGGAGAAGCAGACTCCCCGCTGAGCAGAGAGCCTGATGCAGGGGTTCCATCCCAAGACCCTGGGATCACGACCTGAGCCAAAGGCAGATGCTTAACCGACTGAGCCACCCAGGCACCCCTTTTTTAAATGTGGGAGCAGGGAGGCTCATCTGAGACAACTCCTACTTGTTTAGACTCTGTTTTGTGGTCTCAGTGAGGTTTGGGTTATTGATGACAGTATTCCTTTTATAGTGAGTTGATGATCCTGTAAATTTTTTTTCTTAGGTGACCAGGATGACTTTAAGCATCACCTTAAAAATTGATTGTTATTTTGCCTACACTGCATCCTGTGGCTGAACTGGGTACCTTGTAATTCAGATGCACCTAGTCTGCAGTGCCTCATTGTAATATCGTTACATTGTGAAGCAAAGACGGAGGAATACCACCTTGCCTTTGTACAGAAAGCTACTTGCAAGGAAGCCATGCAGTATGATGTTGGTCTACCTGTCTGTGTGACTGTGCCTCAGGAAACCTGTTTTTTCTGGAACACCACAGGACTGCAAAACTGCAGGGAATGTTGTCAGAGCTAAGCTCTAGGGACTGACTTTTTAAAAAATAGTTCAGGGAACCAGTGACAAGTCTGTAACTGTAGACAAGGGAATAGGAAACCCTTTTCTTCCATCCTTCTATGTTCTGCAGACAGGACTCTGGAAATTGAACTGACAAAAGACTGATTAACAAGAGAAATGCACAAACATTTTAATAATATGTGCAGTGTGCATTAACACCAGAGAAACTCAACGATGAGCAGGAACTCAGAGGGGGGCTTAGAACTTGGGGCTCTGTGTAGGATCTTCACAAAGAACAATACGTTTGTAAAGATGGGACAAGACAAAGGAGAAGGGATTTAGGCTTTTAGGGGTGGCAGACTGTGGGGACTATATGGGGAGGTAAGGGTGGTTTTAGCAAGATATGTATATAACATAGCTGTGCTCCTCTCTGGTGATTAAGAGGAAGATGAAGAGCTTTTTTCCTGCTGTTTCTCAACTGTTTTCAGTGCAAAATAATCCTTAGGCCCAAATAGCATATTTTAGGGCAGCATATATTCTGGTCCCCTAAATATGACAGTGGGATATGAAAACAAAATTGGCCCAAGAAAGAAGTGGGGCTCTGCCCCAAGTTTTCTGTTAGCTAACATTGGCCACACACCTACTACCTGCCCAGCCTGGGCTAGATGCTGTGGGGATTTAAAAAAAATCTACAACATGGCAGATGCCTTTACTGGGCCTGTTCGTTTGTACTGAGGATCCACAGTGCTTATGAGGTCATAGTTCTGTTAGCTATTACCTGATGCCTTCCATATTTTCATAACTCAGACTCTATGTGTCCTTCTTAGGCCATGTCATGGGATCCTATTGCTGCTGTGATTTAGAAATGTAGCTGGGGATTTTCTGGAAGTCTTGAGTTGAGGTTGTATAGGTAGCTTTTAAGGGCAAGTGTCTGGCTCTCACCTCCAAAATTATACTTCTCAAATGGGGAAAGAGGCTTAAAGCAGAAAAAATATTACAAAAAATGAATAACCTCTCTAATTTGGAAACCTATTATATGCCAAGAACATTGTGTATTCCCGTATTGGGAGGTAATATCGCCCTTTCACAGAAGGAGAAACTGAAGGTCAAAAAGCATAGGTGCTTTCTGCCTAGACATTCCCTGGTTCATAGGGACTGAATCCATGCTGCCCTACTAAACTGCTGAAAGCAGGTATTGAGATTGAGAGAGTTCTGGCACCATACATAGGGCGTTAACAGAAACTGTGATGAAGATATTAAGGCTAAGACTCTAGAATTGTGAGTAGATGCTGAGATTGAGTTGACCGTTGTTCAGGTTGAACAATGGCCATTCCTGAGTTGATGAAGATCTGACACTCATACAGCTTTATGGAAGAGGGCCACAGAGGCCACGTGGACTCCAGGCTACATGATGTGGCTGGAAAGGAAGTGTGGGCCATGGCGAAAGCCATGGCTGGGAGTCATCCAGGAGAAGATGCCAGAGGGTTGGTTGTGCCAGCTCTTTAAAAGCTCTAGAAAAGTGGCTAAGTCTTCACTTAAGGGAGGTACTAGATCATACTCTCTCTCTAGGGTCAGCTTAGGGTGAGGACGGTGTGCAGACCTCTAAACTGTGTACCTCAACAGTCAATCTTTGACCAGAACATGGAAGATTTGTGATTCACTAATTATCTAGAAACCTTTGGCTTCTTACCATTTTTAGGACAAAGTCTAAATCTTGTGACAACAATGTTCAAAACCATAAATAATACCACAGATTGAAGTGACCCGTGAGGCTTCTTGAGTGTGCTAGAGTGTCTGGACAGTGGCAAGGCCCAGTGCTGTACTTCACATGAAACCACCTTCCGAGTGTGTGCGTAACCACACACACACACGTGCAAATCCTTGTGACAGCACAAAGGCATGCCATGTGCCCTGCTCAGGAAGGAACTGATGTGTTAACCTCTGTATCATTTGGCCATTTCTACATAACCAGTATGTCACTGGGCACTTTTATGCGGTGTGAGTAGGTGGGCAAAATGGTATCACCTTTCTGAAAATAATATATATCAATCTAAAGGACCAACAGTAGGGAATTGTTGAAGACTCCACAGTATAACTGTAAGAAGGGTTTTCATGCAGGCATTAAAAAGTGGGACTTCAAAGAATGAAAGAGGAAAATATTTTCAATATGAAGTGGAAAACGAGATATTAAACTTATATATATGTATAAGATGTGTATATATACACAAGTATCAAATATCAAAAGATAACAGCTATTTCAGGTGGTGGGATGATGGGTTATATTTCTCATATTTTCTAAAATAAACACACACTGTCTTTCTAATTAGCACAAAACAGTAGTGTCATGATTCTTTTATTTCCTCTGCCTGCATCCCAGCATGGCTACACTGAACAAAACAAAATGATCTCATTAGGGACCCATTTTCCTTGGAAGGTGGAGGAATGGGGAATTATAAATACTTACAATTTATAACATCCGCCCCCCCCAGGGTTCTAATAGTTCAAAGTTGTAAGTATGCAGATGATCACGTTGTGTGAAGAAACAAATGTGTCTCCCAGTCCCTGTGCCTAGCCGAGTGCCAGTGCTCCATAGATGTGGGCTTTATTAATTTGATGACGACCAAGGTGGTGTTCTTAAAATTGAGACACCTCTGGAGAGGCAAAGCTCACCCCCACGGGGGCATCCCACTAAGGGCCAGACTGCTGGTGGCCTCCCCTAAGATCAGATAGAAGGTCCTCAGGACACTATTTCTCCCTTGTTGTTATATAGCGATTTTATCAGAATAACACATTTCCCTACTATTTCATAGAATTTATATATATATATGTATATATGTGTATATACACATATATACATACATATGTATATATATTCGTGAATTCGTGAGTCTAGGACACAAAGGAAATTAGATTTGGTGTCTTAAGTGGTAGCCTCACGGAAGCCCTCGCTGCAGAGAGGCAGGTGGCATGGCTCCTGGAGTGGGTGCTGACATTTTGGGCCCGCATTGGTCTTCCCAGGAGAGATCAGTTTAGCCTTTCAGATCTGGAGTTGGTAGAGCTGAGTTAGGTATTTTGCTCAGACATGAAGCAACCAAGAGCTTCAAATTAGTAGTAGTTCTAGATAAACCTCCGTTCTAGGTTTCTACTGGCATAGGCAGGTCTGCTGGGAGGCTATGAGGAATATGGTGCACCCAAGGACGACAGGGGAAGAGCTATTTACAAAACCAGACTCTGTGTATTTCATACCCCCATGTGTAGGAAGCAAGAAGGTAGAACTCTATTTAATTTATTGTTACAATATTTTTATTACTGAACTGACAGTAACAACGCAAACTTAGAACATTTTACAGCTGTGCAACATTTCACAACTTACAAAACATTTTGGGTAAATACTTTTTCTTTTAAACCTTTGAAACTTCATACCCAAATCCAAATAAAATACAAAAACCACTTCGTGAACTATAACCTGCAATGCACACATAGTGTGTTAATGTATTTTATCAGTGAGTATGTGGCTGATGTCTTTGTATCTCATTGTAGTATGACAGGATTTCCAGACTGAGCATTGCCTGGTCACAACTCCTCAGTTTCCATGAACTAAACGGAAACCCACGAGTGACTTGTCTAAGGTCACACGGCTAGTGTTTAACAGAGCCAGTCTTTTGTTACCATGCCTACCACCTAAAATTCATCTTTGCAGTTTGGTGAGAATTGAAACTGCGCTTGCTGTCATTTTGCACCACAAGCTTCAGCAACCATGCTGCATTGTGCAGCATTAGTAAAACCTAAGGTGATGATGGTCCTATCTCTTTAAAAGAAAAAAAAAAAGGCTGCTGTGGAGGGGGCGGGGGTTTGCTGCTGACTGCGGCAACGGCATCCAGTCCGCCAGACCCAGTGCGGGCTGCGGTGGCAGTCACACTGGAACTGCTGATGTGACAAGAGGAAGACAAAGGCGCCCAGACGGACGCTGACAGCTACCGGTAAGTATTGGAGCATCCAGCTCGATAACTAACGGGAAGGGAAAAGGAAGAAGCTTATGGAAATCGGCAGGCCCGCGGTTTGGTTGGTTATTCCATCCTCTGAGAGCTGGGCTGGAACCAGGTCGGTCAGTCACTGCAGTTGTTTGCGGAGATCACTGACCACTTTCCCAAGACACCCGCCTTCCATAGAGGATAGAGAATCTTCTCTAACGTGTCGTGCAGCCGTGAGTAATGGGTTCTTTTAAAAAATGTACAGTTTGGGCTGGCAGCCTGCGGGTTTGTGGGGGAGACGCCAGCTGCCTTGTTACTAGAGATCCGCTGTGGTCGAGATGCTCAGACCCCCGGCTTTGTCATTTTAATTTCCACCCTGGGTTGCAGGGTTTGGTCACAATGGGTCTATTGCTGTAAAACCGAGTGTGGGGTTAAGAGCCCTGTTGAATAAGAAAGTGGGATTCTCAAAGTGGCTTATAGTTTAATTTATGGTGAGTGTCCTCATTTCAAACAGCATGCCCTTAAATTATTCCACATATTATAGTTACCTTATACAATGATATTTGAAAATCCTGCTTTTAGTTAAAAGCATTTTACTTCGTTATTCAATTTTTTTCTAATAAGTGATCATTACATTCTTAGAAAGAGTATCCCAGTTTTAACAACAAGAATCTCTGTCTTGTTCTTTTTCTTAAAACAAGGTTAATACCTCAGTAAAGACATCCTAATTGTTTTGGTTTTAATTTTATCCTGCTCTGTGTAAGTAAAAGTGAATGCAGGTTAATTCCATGTGTTTCCCAAGCATGAGCTGCCCTGAAGTTATATGGAAAGGAAGCTCTTTTATTTCTCTACCAATGCAGATAAAATGATTGACACTTAATCCCATTTTATTTGTCACATGAAAAGTGAATCTCGTAGATTGTTTTTTAAAGCTACCCATTGATAACCGGTTAGGTTAATGCAGGATTAGGATGTCCCAGTGGTTTTGCTTATGACTAACTAGCTTTCTTTCCCATCCTTTCCTTACCTTCTCTGGTTTTGGGGCTGGCCAATTTCCCCCATCTCTTCTATGGAGATCAAGGCTCCTCCAGTTTGCCTTTCAAACATACTGAGCAGGACATTCTGTATTCCCATCTTTTGCTTGTGTCTTGCTTGGTTTGTAAGATCCTATCCATGATTTAGATGGTGTTTTCTATTCTTCTATGATAGGAAGAAAAGCCCGATCATAGCTTTTTGAAACCAAGTTTCGCTTACATCAGAAGCCTCTAGTGTAATGCTGCTTTCTGCTGGATTTGTTCTCAGAAGATGTTCTGAGTTCTAATCTCACTCAGCTCTGCCACATCTTAGTTCTGCAACCACTGAAAACTCACTTGACTTCTGTGAGTCTCAGTTCCTTCCTCTGCTAGAGATGTTGGCAGTTGTTTTTCACACAACTGTTGTGGGGTTGGTATGAGGTAATGCAAATGAAGGCACCAGCCCAGAAGTTGGCACAATGTTGCTATTTAGCAGGAGTTTTGACTTTTCCCATTCTGTCTCCCCACCTTCCTATCCCCTCAACCAGGAGGAGGAAGGCTAAAGTGGTTTCTCATACCATTTCCCTAAAGGAAGGAATTCTGAAATGATCTTTTGACTAAGGGCATCTTAATCAGCTCTAATTAAATATAAAACATATATTCAGTACTTGCTAAAGATCTCTTGCCTATAAAAGTAACACTGATATATCCACGTTGCCATAAGAGTGTTCTATTGGAGAAGGGAAAGCCAACTCTCTTTGCACAGCTCCTACCAAATCCTTTGTGATGGTAGAAGAGATGACGATATTGACTGTCCTGCCATGAGTCCAAGCAAGGACGGCTAAATGTGATTGGCGTAAAGGGTGCCAATTGGAAACCAGCACAATTCCCTTTGCTATTCTGATCTTGGACAACCTGGGGAGCAATTTGCTTTTTGTATTGCCAATCCTGTTACTATTTTAATTTCTATTTTATGTGCTTTTCTCTGTTCACCTTGCCACGTTTTCTTTCCTTAAATTGTACATTTAGCACACATGTCTGACTTTAACACCTAGGATGGAGCCACTGTGCCAAGGCCTAAGGGGGAACATGATGAAATTGGAAGAAGCACTGGGTGGGAATCGAGGGGTGTGGGGCTAGCTCCGCCTTGGCTTCTCTTTGTACTAACTGGAAAGTCACTAGCTTCATCTCTGAGTAAGAGGAATGAAGTAGATATTCTTTAAGTTTCCTTTGAGTGCTGGGTACAAAATTAAGGTAGCCCGTCTCTGGAGTACCCTTGGTTTATAACAATTATTTGGTTGAATAATATGCTTTCACACCCGTTGTCTGTTGTCATTCTCACAATAATCTCGCAGAATAGGCAATGCCATTTGCAGATTATGAAATGTAAAATTAAGAGAGAGCACAGCCCCAGCTATTTCTTATTTGTAAAAAGAGGAGGTTGACTAGAGGATATCTAAGTTCGCTTTTCTTGCTGAACATCAGTGAGTTCTCAGACTGCAAACCTTGAGCTCTGGTCCCTGTGCCTCAGTGTCCCCTCTCACAGCACATGAAGCCCAAGCCACACCAGTTCTTGCTTGGGTGACATCTATTTATGTTCTGGTTGGAGTAACATTGCGTCCAGACAAACATTTGATTTAAACAGTCTGCTCTGGATTAGAAAATTAGAAAATGCGGGCTCTATAATCCATGTATCCCTTTTCATGTGTCCTGAAACTCGAACATTTTAAAAGAAGTCAAAGACACCCAAATAATATTGTGGGTGATCATTTAAACTTCATAGATCTCTTTATTTCATTCAAGAAGTAAGTGTAAGAGAAGCATATGTATTTGAGTTTTTCAGGTATCTGGAATTTGTGTGCTAATTTACGTAGTAGTAAAGGTTTAGCCCTTTCTCCTTGTTTTTAATGCAATGATAAATTTAATCACTAAAAAAAGTCCTAATAGGGTTACCAGATAAATTACAGGAAATATTGCATAAAATAAACATAATCTAAAAAATTATTTGTTATTTATTTGAAATTCAAACTTAACTAGGTATATTTTTATTTGTTAAATCTAGCAACCTTATATAAACAGAACCTTAATTGATAAATTAGATAATCATTTACTTTGAGAGTGAAGATATTAATTTGTTAAGTTTTAAAGCTTAAAACATAAATTAAATCCAACCTTTATCAGTTTTTCATCATATGCAAACATCTCCCTGATATTATTTATCGATGCTTTTATCAAATGTTTAAGCTAAGTGACCATTCTAAGAAAATCCTGATCCTAAAGATCACATTATGTCCAACATACCTCATACTCCCCGGAGACCTTGCTAATGAATGAAAAAAACATACCCAAGATTTTAAATATATTTGTTCGAAGTCAGATAAATTTGGTTTTGAAAACTGACTGTACATTATACTAGCCCTGATACTTCATCTCTTGGAATCTTAGTTTTCTCCTTCTTAAATAGGACTCATCATAGATTAATAACCCCCACCTCAGAGAGCAGACAACAGGTAAGTAAAGACTCTGCCTGGCTTTCTATGGCAAGCTCCCCAAAGAAAGGCTGGTTTTTAAGTGAATGAGTGAATATTATTTTTCCCTTCCAAAAGCCAGATGATAATATTAGACAGATAATATGAAACGAGGTGTATTTTAATCAGATAATCTATTTTTCATCTATTGCTTTTTAAAAGCTTTTTTGATACATATAATTCATATACCATGTAACTCATCTACATGGTCTCTTGTTTTTGTGTACAATGTTATCTTCAAAGCTAAATTGAGCTTTTAAAGGTAAACCCAAGACCCTGAGGAGCTCCTGTTCCAGTTCTAGCCCTCCCCAAGTCTGTGCCTTCGACAAGGAGCTCTGGTAGTGGACAAGACTGAAAGCAGAGGTTCCAATTTGATCCAAGATGTGCTATGAAAGTATGTGTCTTTTTATCACCTGGAAATTGGCCGAAGTGACTCAGTTATTCAATCATTATTGAATACCTTCTGTATCCGTGGCCCTCAATCTGACCAAGTAGGAGAGTCAAGGATGAACAAGACATTCCTGAGGAGCATTCAGCAAAGTAGAGGAAGAAGATTTGTATAACACAGAGGAGATTCGGAATGTTGAGGGAATAATGTATATTTTTTTCGTATTACATCTTAAATAGAATATCTTCTCTGTTGTATATTTTACATGGAAATCTTTAATTGCACACACACACACACACGTACAACCAACCCATTAAGCATCACTCATCTTTAACTTTGTTTTCGGGGCTCTACAAAGTACATTTATGTGCCCCTTCAATTACAGGGACACAGAGTTGGGGTCAAATAAGGGCTGTAGTGACCATGACCTTTTCTACAACAGGTTGTGCCAATACAGCTCTGTCATGAACGACATTCCCAATTCTTGCTGTGTCTTAACATCTTAATTTTGCTCTATTGATTTATAGGGTGAATTAATCTGACTTCTCCATTTTGCAGAGATGCCATTTTAAAGCCTTTGCTGACTCATGTTTTGTTCTGACATTAAGGGGGGCAAGACAATTTTTCTGAGGGTAATTCCAGTCGAGGCTTTCTGTGGGCTCAAAATATGTCTGTACTCAGCCCCTGTTGTTGTAATGTTAGGGACTTTCAAGGGTGAATTTTCACCACATTACGGAGGATTTAGCTACCTATGAGAAAGTGATGCTGATTTTTAAATCCCATTTTTAGATGAATGTGCATGCCATTCTCAGGAGATTGCTGGAGGCAATTCTGGCTCGATTCTTTGCTGTAAATGGGTTGAAAGGCTGTTTCTAGGGAAACGAAAGCTATGAGGATGGGTAAAGCTGCAGAGGGTGGTGCTTGTGCGTCCTGGCAGCACGGAGAACCGTGGAAAGGGGGAGAGGTCACCCGTGACATACTTGCTTCCCCAGGGCCATAGGCCCCTTCCTCCCTCTCCACGAAGAGGGGTTTTACTCCTAAGTTTCTGCAAAAAGCATGCAGTTCTGCAATTAAATGGACACACGAATCAGAGAGAAGGGTCACCATATTGAAGATAACATTTCAGGGGTAGCTCCTGATTATATTTTTATCTCATCCCCACAGGAGAGACCTTTCTTTTCATTCCCGTGAGTGACGGCCAGGTGTCTGCTCTAGTTCCTGGGACATTTCTTCTGTCTCTTTGTTTTTGGTGAAGTCTCCTTTCTTCTGCCTTAGAGATCCCTTCATCTTCCCACGCTCCCCCCTGCCTACCTACCAAAGGACAGCTTTTGGGGACGTCACCACTTACTTACACAAGGGTCATGGTTTACACCCTGAGTCTCTGGGCTGTTTCCGTTTCAAGCAGTGTAACTCAAAGAGAGTTTCAGCTCAGTGAGTAAGTGGAGCTGGCACGTTTCTTTCCTACTCCTTAAATGAGATCATGTTTAGTTCCAAATTCACCCGCTGCGGGGAAAACCCAGGTTGCCAAAACAGGGTATTTTTGCTGAGCAGGAGAAGAGGTCACTGAATGGCACACTGTGCCTATATTAGCCATGGGCAGCGGCTTTAGGGTTCCAAGCTGAATGAACGGATTCCATGGCTGGCGGGGATGGATGTCCAAGCCCCATTCCTGAATCGCCAGGATAGAGCAGTGATTGTTTGGGCCCCCGGTGCGTGAGACAAGGACCTGAGTCACTGGGCAGAGAACATCACAAATGCGTTTCATGTCACTTCATGTGTTAAAGAATATTACGTGAACATGAAGAGTGACATCCGATGTTTGCAAAAATTCTCTGCAGTTTATTAAGTACTTGCAGACATAGTTCGGGGGAGGGGGTCATTGTGAAGAATCTGCACACGGATGGGGCAGGCTAGCCCTGCTTCACAGATGACGCACGGAGACATTATGTGACTCCCCAATCATGGTCTTCATCGTACCACACTACCCTTAACACCATATGGTGGAAGCAGCCATCTTCCTTTTTGGGGAAAATATAGCGAGAGAAGGAAACAATATTTGAGTGCCTACATTGTGTTAGGTGAAGAAGGAAAGAGAGAGAAGCCAAAGAACCTGTGTTTAAGTCCCCACATGGGGTGTCACTTGACTCTCTGTCCCCCAATTTCCTTATCTGTGAAGTAGAATTAACCATTTCCTACCGAATTACCAGGCTGTTACGAAACTGAACTAAGATCATGTCTATGGAATCAGTTCAACAAATTAAAAATACCATATGTCTACAAGATAACCTGACTATACTGCATCATAATTTTACTATCACTAACATTATTTCAACTATATAAAAAATTTAGGATATACTAATTTTCTTGGTTATGTCACTGGACTACATTAACACAATGTTATAATAAAAGCAGTAAAAAATACCAGACTTTATCATATCATGATTAATTTGGTTGTCTTGAGGAAGTGACTTAAATGTATTAGTATAGATAGTTTGCTCACATTTCTTATATTTTAAATTGCATTAGACTGCTGTTCAATCATAATTAGCGCCACAAAAAAGGCTAGGAGCTTTTCTCTTCCCTGCAATATCCTTGTTGAGGATTTAGAAAAGTAAATGTGTGGATATACTGAAGCACTCAAAAATGGATGCATTATCAGATAAAAAAAAGTATCAGATATAAAAAAAGTATTAAACATATAAAAATCCTGTATAATGTTAATCTTACAATCGGTAAAGAACAAAAAGCATTTCTGTAGTTTAAAATAATGAAAGTGAAATAGAACTAAATATATATTTAATTACAAGCAGAGATGTGTTCATATATCTGCATATTTAAAATGTGAAATTATGGCATACCAAGAAATAGATATTTGTTGAATTGAATAAAGATGAGTGTGTGTGTGTGCGCGTGCACATGCACAATCATGAATTGGGAATAAAAAAAACATTTTTTAAAAAGATTTTATTTGTTTATTTGAGAGAGCGCGCACATGAATGGGGGAGGGGCAGAGGGAGAGGGAGCAGCAGACTCCCCCATGACCAGGGAGCCCAATGAAGGGCTCAATTCCGGGACTCCGGGATCATGACATGCCGGAAGGCAGACGCTTAACAGACTGAGCCACCCAGGTGTTCCCAAAAAAGACATGTTAATATTTCTTTTGCCTATATATTTTGATACTGTATTTGTACAAAGTCATCATGAGAATAAAGAAAAGAATATATGATAGATGGTTTTTGAATGCTGATGCTCTCCATACATTTCAATATCATTATATGAGAAGCAGTCTGGTTTATTGGAGAAACCTCAGCTGAGGGTCTAGAGCTCGTGCTGGAGCTGTGTCACTTCCTCACCGCGACCTTGTAGTGCCCTAGTGGCCCCAAGAGACACCGTGATGGTATGCACATTCTCTCCCCTTCCTTTGACATTGCCTTTAACATCTCTGTAAACTATCATGTACAACATTTTCCATAAACCAGCCCTGGAGACTTTTGTCACATTGTGCTCTTCTCTGTCCCCTTGTGGCTTGTGCACATGCTCTAACTTTCTGAGCTTCAATCTCTTAGCCTGTCAAATGGAGAAACTATCTGGTCTACCTCTTTTATCAAGTGGTCTTAAGGATCACACGACAGCATATATGGAATTGTAAAGGACTACAGAAACATAAGGTACTATCATTTAAATACCACACTCAGAATTTCTAATTAATTAGGAAGGGTTTATGGGTACCATGTGGATCTTTGCAACTCTGACGAATACTTTAGAATGCTTGGGGAGTGGGTTCTCACAGAGTGTTTCGCAAGGTAGAGGACACATGCCCTGAAAACAGAGGGGATGGTTGGTGTTTAGGAAAGGAGAAGATGCTACTCAAATAGGCACAAAAAAAAAAAAAATGAGATTATGCAGTGAGGATATGACCCCTTTTACAAACACCTTTTCTACTCGCCTCCCCTCCCTCTCTTCTCTTCCTCTCCTTCCCTCCTCTTGTATAAAAACCTTATTCCCTAGACTCTATTTTTCTTTTTTTTTTTAAAGATTTTATTTATTTATTTGACAGAGATAGAGACAGCCAGCGAGAGCGGGAACACAAGCAGGGGGAGTAGAAGAGGAAGAAGCAGGCTCATAGCGGAGGAGCCTGATGTGAGGCTCGATCCCATAACGCCGGGATCACGCCCTGAGCCGAAGGCAGCCGCTTAACAGCTGTGCCACCCAGGCGCCCCTAGACTCTATTTTTCTATCTGTACCTTACTCTTAATTAACAGCTATTATAATAATAAATGAAAGCTATTAAAGACTATTTTAAGCAAGCATGTCATTGTATGCTCTTCATTTTATAAACCTATTTTCAATATTATCCCATGTATGAGACACAATTTATAGTACAAATTTAATTTTTATTATTTTCAAACGGAAATACTGTGCATATGAAAGAATATATATAAATTAGTGTCCTTTGCCTATGTTTTTTATTAACGTTGTTTCTTTTTTTATTTTCAAGAGTTTTTTATGTACTCTGGACACAAACTTTTGTCAATTATCTGTGTGGCAAATACATTTTCCTGATTTTTGTAGCCTGCCTTAGGTGAACAGAAGTTCTCAATTTTAATGTGATTTGACTGTAATCTAATCATCTTTTGTCTTATGGTTAGTGGCTTCTATTTGTTCTTCAAAGAATTCATCTTTATTCTGAGGTCATAAAGATATTGTGTTATGTTTCTAAAAATTTTAAGGTTTGATTTTCTCATTTATGTCTGGCTTGGATATTTGTGCACAATGGGAGATTCAGACCCATTTTGTTTCTATGTAGATAACCGCTTGTCCCAGTAACATTTTCTGAATGGTCCGCTTTCCCACTGAACTCTACAAACACCTCTGTCACATATCAAGTTTCCATGAATGCACGCTCTGTCGCTAAGCTTTTTATTCTGATTGTTTCTGTGTGAATGCCCTACTAACTTAGTTATAATAGTTTTACATTAAGATTCAATATCTAGAAAAGCAAGTCTTTTCCGTTACTATTCTGAAGGAGTGTCTTTTTAAAGAAATTCTTGTTCCTTTGTTCTTCCATAAAACTCTGAGGATTGGCTTGTCAAGTTTTATTTTAAAAACTTACTGGGATTTTGGTCGGAATTCCTTTGAATGAGAAGACCAGTTTGAGGAGAGTTGACCTTTCAATGATATGGAGCCTTCCTTTTCATTATGTTCATTACTTCTGTTTTTTAAAAGAACCTCTTTAATGTATTTTGTTCAAGTTTATAGATTTTTCTTCCTAAATGTTTTATACAAGCTCTTTCATTATAAATGTCCCAAGGTAACTTATTTTTTTTCTGGCTATCGTAAATGGCTACTGTTTAAAAAAGTACCTTAAAAAAGAAACACAACTCTTGCTAGTATGTAAAAATGCAATTGAACTTATATCAGTAATCTTGATACACTCTATTATTAACTTTGGTAATTTGTCTAAAATTTTTTTGAATATTCCATCTGTGAATAGTGACGTTTTGTTTCCTCTCTTGCTCCCCTCACTCCTCATTCTGCTCCCCCTTTTGCTGTCTTGCATTGGCTAGCATTTTCAGTAAAATGTGGACTAGAACGAAAACAGGAAAGTATGTCTGCCCTTTAGTGAAGTTCTCATCTACTTCTCATTGACTAAAAGTTTTTTGTTTCCTTTCCCTTTTTAAATTTTTCCTTTTTTGGTCATTAGTGGCTATTAAATTTTATCTTCTGATAAATCCAATAAATTTGATCATAAGATATTATGTTTATTACACACTGCTGGAGTCAACTTGCTAATATGTATTTCCAATTTCTGCATCTATGTTCATGAGTGAGATTAGCCAGGAATTTTGCTTTTTCATATTGTCCCAATTTGGTGTCGATCATTTAATTTGGAAATATTTTCAGCCTCATGAAATTACTTGGACATACTGTCTGTTTTTATGTTCTCTGGGAGAATCTGTAAGATATTAGAATTTGCTGTTTAGTGAACGTTTGGTACAGTTCATCAGTGAAAATGGCCAGCCTTTTGCTTTCTCTGTGAGGGGATTTTCAATATCAGCAATTGAATCTATTTCATAGGATGGACTTAGTTCTTGAATTAATTTTCGTACTTTATATTTTTCCAGGAATTTGTCCATTTCCAAAATTTAAACATTCATTACCTGAAAGGTTTTATAATCTCTTCTTTTTAATTTCTGATGCATCTAAAGTTTTACTCCCAACACTCTCTTTGTGTGGGTAACTTTGCTTTTATCTTAATCAGCGTTGCCACAAGTTTGTCAATGTGTCTTTTTAAAGAACTCTGCTGGGGCACCTGGGTGGCTCAGTCAGTTAAGCGTCTGCCTTTAACTCAGGTCATGATCCCGGGGTCCCAGAGCTCCCTGCTGAGCAGGGAGTCTGCTTTTCCCTCTCCCTTCGTCCCTCCCCCACTACTCGTGCTCTCTTGTGCTCTCTCTCTCAAATAAATAAAATCTTAAAAAAAATAAAGAACTCTGATGATAATTTCCTCTGTGTCTTTGTTTTCCATTTCATAAATTCTGCTATCATCATTATTTCCTATTTTCTTTGGGTTTATCCCATTACCTTTTTCTAAATTCTTAAAGTGGATACTTAATTTTCAGTCTTCCGTCTTTCTAAATGAAATCATTAAAGGCTATAAGTGTCCTCATACATTTATTAACCCTCTTTTTATTTTATTATTTTTTAACCTATCTTTTTCCACCTTTATTGAGGTATAATTAACGTATAACATTGTGTAAGTTTGAGTTATGTAACGTGTTGATCTGATACATATTACAAAAGGATTACCATCGTAGTGTTGTTTTTTTTTTATTAGTGATTCATTATTTGCATATAACACCCAGTGCTTATTACAACATGTGCCCTCCTTAGTACCCATCACCTGGCTACCCCATCCCCCCACTCCCTCCCATCTGAAACCCTCAGTTTGTTTCCTGGAGTCCATAGTCTCTCATGGTTCATCTCCCCCTCTAATTTCCCCCCATTCAGTTTTCCCTTCCTTCCCCTAATGTCCTCTGTGCTATTCCTTATGTTTTGCATATGAGTAAAACCATGTGATAATTGTCTTTCTCTGCTTGACTTATTTCACTTAACATAATCCCCTCCAGTTCCATCCATGTCGATGCAAATGGTAGGTACTCATCTTTTCTGATGGCTGAGTAATAGTCCATTGTAGATCCGAACCACATCTTTATCCATTCATCTGTTGAAGGGCATCTCAGCTCCTTCCACAGTTTGGCTATTGTGGACATTGCTGCTATGAACATTGGGGTGCATGTGCCCCTTCTTTTCAATACATCTGTATCTTTGGGGTAAATACCCAGTAGTGCAATTGCTGGGTCATAAGGCAGCTCTATTTTTAGCTTTTTGAGGAACTTGCGTACTGTTTTCCAGAGTGGCTGTACCAACTTGCATTTGCACCAATAGCGTAAGAGGGTTCTCCTTTCTCCACATCCTCACCAACATTTGTTGTTTCCTGCCTTGTTAATTTTTGTCATTCTAACTGGTTTATGGTGGTATCTCAGTGGGGTTTTGATTTGAATTTCCTTGATGGCTAATGATGTTGAACATTTTTTCATGTGTCTGTTAGCCATTTATATGTCTTCTTTGGAGAAGTGCCTGTTCATGTCTTCTGATCATTTTTTGACTTGATTATTTGTTTTTTTGGGTGTTGAGTTTGAGAAGTTCTTTATAGATCTTGGATATCAGCCCTTTATCTGTAATGTGATTTGCAAATATCTTCTCCCCATTTTGTGGGGTTGCCTCTTAGTTTTGTTGACTGTCTCCTTTGCTATGCAGAAGCTTTTTATCTTGACGAAGTCCCAAAAGTTCATTTTTGCACTTGTTTCCCTTGCCTTTGGAGACGTGTCTAGCAAGAAGCAGACACTTAACCACGTGATCCATCCAGGCAACCCCTATTCTCAGAATTGTTTATGAGTTAGATCACAGAACGAATCATAGAATTTTAAAAGTGTTACTTGTCTGGAATCATAGAATTTTACAGGTGTTAATAACTTAGAACACTTATTCCAACCCCTTGTTTTATAGACAAAGAAAAGGATTCTAACCTTCCACTTTAATACACATAACTTCTCTTAATTCAAACATTTCAAATTGAAGAGTCTAATTTTTGAAATCCATTGTCATATGAAAGGCTTTCATCTTGTTATATAATTTCTTAACTTAATTTTAATTAATTATAAATTTAAATCTAGAATTTCTCTAATTCTTGACACATGGCAATCAAATTTCATTATATATGATTTTATATGAAAGACTAATTAAGATTTTGGATTGGTTTGTTTTAATTAACCTTACTCCTGGTGTCTGGTAATATTTTTATTATAACAAGTTACTGGGGAAGTGTTTTCAGGAAATAGTTTACAGTGAGTTTTGAGTTATTTTCCTGGGTTTTCATGAAACCAAGAATCTCTAGTGTTATAAGTCTAGCTTAGATTACCATCTCTAAATTGTGTTTGTCAACAGTGAAATATTGTCGGCTAACACAAGGAGAACAGAAATTCAGGAGCTGGTTTTCCAGTTTCCAGTTTATCAGTTCCTAGCTGAGTAAGCTTGAACACGGCTCCTCGCCTTCCTGTGTCCAAGGTTCAAGTTTCTTGAGCATACTAGCAACTCTACTTCTCTTGTTCTATCCACCTCAAGGAACCATTTAAGTGTGGTGCTAAGAGAGCACCTTGAAAATTATCAAATATTTATATGCGGGAGAGTTGTGTGAATGGGTAGAAAATTCAATCTCATGTGTCCCTCTGGTTTATCACTGTCACCAAATGTCCTTTATCTTCATATATTTTTTCTTAAAATGTTAGACTGTTCTCAATCACCAGTGGTTATTGGGAATATTACTTAAAAAAAAAAAGACTTTAGGATAGACACATTTTCTTTTCTTTTTCTGGTAGATGTTTTGCTTTCAAACATGAGTTATATTATATGTAAAGTTGTAGCTTTGGATTTAAAGGTATGTTTCTGGAAAAAGGCACATCATGTGAAGTACATATTTCCTTTTGAAAAAGGCCAGGGAATGAACATATGGGAAGGAAAAAAAAGACAGAAGGAAGCAAATCATAAAAGACTTTTGAAGATAGAGAATAAACTTGAGTATTGCTGGAGGGAGGTGGGTGGGGGATGGGCTAGATGGGTGATGGATATTAAGGAGGGCACTTGTGATGAGCACTGGGTGTTGTAAGGGATGAATCACTGAATTCTACTCCAGAAACCAATATTTCCCTGTATGTTAACTACGTAGAATGTAAATAAAAATTTGAATCAAACAACAACAAAGAAAGGAGCCAGGGAAATAGAGAAATGAGAAGAAACGCGTGGGCAGTGAGAACATGAAACTAAATTAAGTAGACATGTTTTTTATTTATAGAGCCCGCCATGTGTAGTTACACATGTGCGTTTATTGGTTGTGAGGTGAGGGATAAATGCCGTGCGATTTGGCAGGGCTCTAGTGCAACCAGCAGTTTATAATTAGAAAGCCGCTGGAATAAGAACCATGGCTGTCTTCCATGAGGAATTCCATTTTCAGTGCATTTACTCTGAGTACTTTTCCCTACTCCTTCCTTGAACCTTCCTTGGTTTTTCTTTCAGGATCCAAAAGTGATGCGGCAATGCAGGTATCGCCAGAGCAAGAAGAAGAGCTCTCGCCGGCGAGTGCTTCACATCTGAGATGAGGCTGAGAATCACGGAGCCCGCGAGCTTCAAAAAGAAATACAGGAGATTCTCAGATGAAAATAGCTTATTTCTGCTGTGGAGAAAAGCCCCAAACCATTACCTACTCAATACTCTTTTACCTTACGAACTTCTGTGAGTGGCCAGATCAGAAGGCATAACCCAAGGACGCAACCACTCTCAGACTGGAGAGTCTTGCCTGGAGGAACGCAACAGAACGCAGCAATGCTTCCAGGCATCAGATGATGAATGGACACTGAGGGGAACACAGGCTTCTCACCGGCCAGGCAGAGCCGTGTTTGGAGTACACATTTAAAGGAAACACGAATGAAAGACTTAGAAGACAGAAAAATAGTTTCATGATTTTCGTGGACCCATGTGCCAGAAGTGATAATGCAGACCGAGGATAATAGGTAAACGAGTTAATGTTTTAAATTACAACAATTTGCACGGTATTTTAAGGCTTATTGGGTTTTCCCAAATGAAACATACATAGGCAAAAACAGATGAAAACTTCTAGAGAAAAGTGAATCAACTGTAGATACTTCACCTGTAACTTGGAATTATGTCTGTAAAAATTCAAGCCAAGGGTTGAAAATCATTCCTTACCTTTTTCTAGATGGTTTTTGGATTTTCTCTCTTTTGGTGTGCCTATTGTAATGGGTGGTTGATTAGATGAACCCCATTTTCTCTTTCCTCAAGTGTATATGCGAGTGCCTCTTACTAGCCATGTGATTATTCGGAAAATATTAAATAAAAAACTGTGAAGTACCTGATGTTGTATCAGATGCCCTGGGAAAGGAGAGAAAGAGAGCAGTCTGCATTTACTTTGTGAACTTTGGTAACAATGAATTTCATTCCTTTCCTCGAGTTTAGTTGTTATTTTATAAGAATATGTACAAGATTGAGGATTTCAGCAAAAATATAGTATTTACAATTACCCCTTAAATCTCCATGTGTTCTTTTTTTCTTAAGCATATAACAAAACATTCTTTTATTGATTTTGAATGCTGTATTCAAATAGTATGTTCAGTAAATAAAATTTTAGTGCCATAGAGACCAGGTAAGACTTCACATCTTGTAACCTAATGATATCAACAGATGAAAAGACTTTTCAAATTTGGCTTTCAAATTTGGGTTGCCAAATTTGAAACATTGGGGAAAAAACCCCAGTATTTGTTTGTATCTTTTAAAAATTTCCGAAATAAAAATTTTAAAATGCTTTATTCATTAGACAGAGGAGGTAAGTGTAACTTTTTCAATGGAACTTGCTTCCTAGCTAATGAGGATTACTTTTGTGACTGCTTGTTATTTAAATACGTGAATGCACACAAGTGTTGCGACTGCTTAATGGATTTGGTTTTTATTGGGCAATTGGGATATTTGTCTATTTTCTGTATTTTCAGGTGTAATAAGGCATGTAAGTCATCTAAGATAATATTACTGATACTAAATTATTTAAATATGAGAGAAACATACTTATGTAGCACCATGCATACTATCTCATGCTATTTCTGGATTTTTCTATTTTTATCTTTTAAAGTGCTTCTATATAATGCCTTCTCAGTTGTGAAAGTAGATGTTTTTCAAACTAAATGTGAATTCATTTTCATACAACTTGGCAGTTGACTGATTTGTTAGACATAATATCATTTATAAATTTATTTTCCAGGGCAGTGTTTATGTAGCAGAATCACTGATGTTGTCACTAAAGTATAACTTTTCAACAATCAGGATTGATTTGAAGCATCTGATGGATGTTGAAAAAACAAAAGATTCAATTGTCTCTGCAGTCACTGGCTGATAAATTCTATTTATAGCTTAAAAAAAAGTATATTAACTTTGAGTGTGTCTTTGCAGATTACGTAGGCTTTGGTACTGTAGAATTTCCTCAGAACAGGTGCATTTGTTTTACTCAAAGCTTATTTACTTATTTACTTAAAGCCGGAATGTCAGTGACTGGATATAGCAAGTGTGTGACTACACAGAGTGGAGTACATGGCTTGAGGGTCAAAACATCAATCTTAAGGTCATTTTTGTAAGTACACACTTTTATTAAGGCATTTAAAACCTATCTTATTAAGACCATAAATCTATAAAACTTGATTGCCTGGTCTCCTTGTTCCTGGGGCAAGGTAGTGATTTTTAAAGCTGAAAAAGATCTAGTCCGGGCTTCTTGAACTCTGGGGCATTGTATCCTGAGTTCCGGGAGGTGTGCATGTGCGGTGGGGGCTCGCACAGTCATGGCATCAACAACTCAGGCCCTTCTGAGGGTACTGCCTTTATGTAAATGGTTTTTTTGAGGTTAGATCGTCTATCCAATAAGCAATATCAAGTGTGGTGCTCAAGTAAAGGCAGATGTATTATTAGATCTACCATCTGGATATTTAAATTAAAAGCTCAGACTTAATCTCCATTGTTGAAGGCTGCTTTGGGATTGGTTCTCTCTCCATGGCCATCAGGAAGAGTCTGGAGCTTCAATACATGCCAGTGTAGAAGCAGAATCCAGGATATGGAAGGGTTTGGGGAAATTGTCCCCTATGATGCCTAGGAAACAGTTCTAGGTACAGTGTGCTACAGAGCTTTGCAGATTTCGTATTGATTCAGGCCGTTGGTGATGTCTGAGAGAATTTCTTATGGATTTTGTCTGATAAGAAAACTGAAATTATGTGACTTGCTCAAACTCATAGGGTTAAAAAAATTTTCTGACGCTTGTTAAAAGGGTAAGGAAGACTTCATTCAGGACTATTGCAAGAGGTGTCTAGACTATTGCAAAAGGGGGCAGAGATTGGACTCAGATCTGAATGCAGCAAAGGCAAGTGGGGTTTTATAGCCAATGAGCAGAGTGAGGGAACAGGGGATGGAAACTTAATAAGAGGAGATATCCAGTGTAAGGGGATTCTGGCTGACCCAAGTTGATAGAATTCTTGCTGAAGGTAGACCAGGGTGACCAGGTATCAGGGTTTTTGGTTAAATATTGAGGGTAATCAGATATTAAGGGTAGGGAGAATTTTGCTAAACTGATTTAGCAGGATTCTTGTTAAAACTGGGTTAGGCAGGTCAGAAACAGAGCCCAAGGGCAAGGCCTCATTAAAAAGAGGGCTCAGAAGTGCCTTCTAAAGTTTGGTCATGGAGAGAGTCCAGGTTCAACTTGGTTCAGGTTGACCTTCCTCTCCCATCTTCCTCCAGGGTCTACCCAATGTGTCTGGCTCTACATCTAACCTGGGGAGTATAGAGGAGCACTTTCAGTTAGGATCCTCCAAATAAACCTCTGCTCTTAAAATCATTCACTCAACTAACACGTATTGAGCATTTATTATGTACCAGGTACTTGGAGTACACCAGGGAATGAAACTGATATAGATACTGACTTTGTGAATCTTACATTCTAGCAAGGAAAAACAGAAAACAAATAACAAATGTAATACATAATTAAATTATATAGTATCTTACATGATGGAACAAAAGGAATGGTAGGCTAAAAAAAGGAGGTGGGAGTCTGATGGGATTGTATAGGCATGTGTGTCACAATTTTAAAGAGGAAGGTCAGGACAGACGTCATGGAGAAGATGAAATCTGAGCAAACACTTGAAGGAGGGGAAGGAATAATCATAATCATATAGGGGAAGAATGTTCTAGACAGGGGAACCTATGCAAAGCGCCTAGGTGGGAGCTGCCTGGGATATTACAAGAATAAGGAGGTGGTGGGCATGCTGGAGTGAAGGGAGTGAAGGCAAGATGATGGTGCGGTTGAGGAGGAGACTGGGCACCAGGTCACCATGAAGGAAATGGGAATCCATTGCAGGGTTTTAAGGAGTGACATGCTCTGACTTACATGTTTGAAGGATCCCTCTAGCTGCTATGAAGAGGGCCAGATGTAGAAGTGGGAAGACCCATTATGGGTTGTTGTAACAATCCAGACGAGAGATGATGATGGCTCTGGGCAGGATGGGAGGGTGTTGGAGGTACTTCTTACCTGATGGCTCTGCGGTGGTTCATGCACATGTTTGTCGGTGTCTTCACCAAAGCTGTGAGAATATCCTTACCATCTGGCAGTGTGGAAATGTTGAATACACTTAAGATGAATGTCAACAACCTAATTATGATGGGTGTTGGGCCATTTTCCCAAAAACGATCAATTCCCTAATTCTCCAACTGACATTAACTACCAAGAGTTAGCACAGACCCTAGAGGTTAAGGTCTCTGTCTTGCAAGACTGCACCACTTGAGGGGCCAGGCACAGATGGGATCTTCAGACAACCCAACTACAAATTCAGGGATTCCAATGATCCCCTTCCTCAGGTTCAATAATTCACTAGAACAACTGAAAACTCAGCTCTTTCCTCACGATTACAGTTTATTATAAAGGATATGGTTCAGTAGTAGGCATTTGGAAGAGATGCACGGGGCAAGATTTGGGGGCAGGGGATGTGCAGAATTTCCATGCCCTCCCATCACTTTGATGTGTTCACCAATCTGGTGAACTTAGCCTTGTTGTTTCAGAGTTTTTATTGAAGTTTGATGCTGTAGGCACGGTTGAATAAATCATCAGTGATTGAACTGAATCTCCGGCCCCTCTCCCCTCCCTGGAGGTCAGGGGGTACAGCTGAAAGTTCCAATCCTCTAATTGAATGATTGGTTCCTCTACCTCTAACCACTGATCCTGAAGCTACCTAGGAGCCCTGCTCTGAGTTATTTCATCAGTATACAAAAGACACTACAATCCTCAGGAAATTTAAAAGCTCTGTGCCAGGCCCAAGAAGATAAAGACCAAATATATATTTTCTACAATAGCACACTAGGAGTAAGAAAGATTCAGACAGGAAAGCAGAATTCAGTCTGCAGGAGAACAGGCAAATATAAGCTGAGTCCAAGTGTATGAAACTAAGCCCAGACAGGGAAGATCAAGTAGGCAATAGAGGGCCAGGAAAACAAGCCAGACCTTGTACTCATGAGGGGCAGGAGTGGATTCAGACTTGAAGTCATGGGTCTAATGGCAGTGATCCAGAACCAGAGCCAGGGTGATTGGGATCCAAAGACAGAACAAGTGGATTAGCAATTATTCCATACCTCCTTAGTTTCAGTAGTTCAGAGTATAAATAAGGTCAGTTAATATTTACATCTGTATCTCCATGGCTCCAAGCCTTCACCTGCTGGACAAGACCTTAACCCCCATGCCCCACTAGGCTGCTTAAATTCTTCCCCAGCTATTTCTGGGTATCCTCAAGATGGTGATGTCTTATATGGGTTCAAGAATGAATTTGCTCGTGTTCTTTCCTCTTGATCCTCTGAAGCTGGGGTTTCTGTAAGACATTATCCCCTGCACCCAATGGATCCCCTGAGCCCGAAATGACTCTGAAACCTGAGGAGAGGGCAGTAAGGGGAGATGCATGGCTTCTCCTTAAGCCTGTGCTGATTTTGTTTTCTCGGAGGGAAGCAGTGTTTCATGGACTTAGTCTTGTCCCATGTTTCATAAACAATGTGCCTGAGTTTCTGTCCTCATAGGCTCAAAACCAGCCCCTTATATATGCGCAGAAAGGGGAGGATGGGTCCTGCCCAGCCTTTTCTACATCTCCTCTCTCTCCTCTCTTCTCCTTAGATACCTCTGCATCCAGACAAAACAAACTCAGAGCAAATATCCTTCCACCTCCTTTCTGAGAAAACAAATTGTGTAATGGAAAGAGTATCAAATATATCAAATACATCAACCAGATATATTTGGTTTGAATCTCAGCTTTGCTATTTACTAGTTACGTGGCCTTGAATAGGTTACTTTTTCTTAATATGAGGTCATAATGCCTACAGTAATGTTAGGTTAGAGATCATGAATATAAAACACTTAGCATAGTAGTTGACCCAGAATGCCCAAGAAAAGGTAACACTTATTATGATGACCTCTGTTAAGCAGCAAAAATTCAACTGAGTAATTTAAAAATTCAAATTGGCCTTGTTGAGTGATACATGAATTAGGCAGCACCCCTTCTAGCAAATAGGAAGTAGGTTCATCAGGCTGCAGGAAAGGACCGGTTTTTAAAGGCAGAGATGGAGTGGAAAAAAGGAAATTATTAGTGAAGAATGCATTGTTTGAGGCAAGGTCACCCTCCTAAGGGGGAACGGAAAGGGTCTATCAGTATGTTTCCTAGTACTGACCAGGAAATTCCATGTTGACTGGTTAAAGGTTACATTCTGGGGGAGGGTGAAACTGCAATTGGATTAGGTATTAAGTCTTGGTTTGCTGATGTGATGCTCTTAACATAAATGACTCCATTTTGGGCTTGGGATTTTCTTTCCCACAGTCTGTCATCCAGAAACTAGCATGAAGTCTAGCCATCAGTGATAGCTTCCACCATCACGCATATGTTACAGGGATGGTGTTGCCTACCACCATTCCAGCTAATGAGCGGTTGTAAACCGGTCTGTCTTACCCCTCCTGGTTGGTTATGGGGATTTTCCTTCCTGCCACTGTCATCCCCTGAGTGTGTCCATGTGTGCCAAGGTCTGCTTGGGGAGGGGCTTATCCAGTGTCTAGCCATCCAATAGGAAACACAAGATGCAAAGGGAGGGCTGGGGAGAATCTTGGAGAACACCACATAGTATCTTTGGGACAGTTGGTGGTCCTCACCAAGTGATAATGAAAAGGCCAACTTGTTTCCCTGCAGTTTCCTACTGTGGGCTCTGCAGCAATTTCCATTTTCCTGGTTCCTAGGGGAAGGAAAACTCAGCCTGCATGTGTGATTCTAATCCCTTTGGTGGAGTATTCACAGCCTAGGTCTGGTGTGACTCACCATTGCTGTCGGCTTCAGAGCAGTAAGAAATCCATCTTCAGTAATCAAGGGAAGGAATTTGGTGAGGGAAGCAGGGAAAGACATACTGATGAAGGCTTTGTGGTATTTGTCTGCCAATCAGGCACACTGCTGCTTTTCAGAATAGTAAGTCTGATTCACCCTCTCCTTCATGGATCGAATTGGCAATCATGCTGTGATGAGTGGTCTATAGACAGGGTCCCCACAGTCAACTTAGGATAAGCCAAGAGTTTACATGCAAAGGTGAAAAGGAATGAGAAATTGCCAAGGAACCTGGCAGCTGACGCACTGTTACCTCCCAAGACCTGAAGGACTAGGGTAGAAACAATTGCTCGAATTTTGAAGGACAAAATGTCATACCTTGGAGCAACATCTCTTGAGAAGGGCAGTGACCTTTGTTGAAAAACACAGTCAGACCATGGTGAGGCTGTGTGGTGGGTGCTGGGGGAATAAATTCTTTGACATCACTCTCATCCCTCTCTTCCACCCTCTGATGAGGCTTCTGTTGGTCAACTCTACATGCAGCAAAAGTGGCCTGAAGCCCCGTTGATGCAGTCCAGACAGGTTGGCCCAGGTGAGCAAGGTGGAGAGTGGACCTAAGGGGCAGAGTGGTACTTAGTATATGTGCAAAGAAGCCTGGGCTTTCACCCTCTTCACCCATGATTGGCAGAAATCCTATGCCTGGCCTTGGTGCCCCCTTACCTCCTTTAAAAAATATTATTATAAAAAGTTTTAGGCATACATAGAAGTAGAAGAAACCATTACAATGAATACCCATAAAATTAAATACTTATTGAAATTCTGCCGAATTTGTTCATACCCCTCTTTCCCTTTGCTTCAGCTTGTTAAAGCAGATCCTACATACTCTGTTTTGTGCTGGTGCTGGTGGCTAGGCCCTTGGGGGTGCACTGTGCAGTGGCATTTCTCTAACTGCAGGGGTCACCCTGAAGGAGCCCTGAAGGCTTCTCCACTCCCAACAGGTGTGTGTTGAAGGAGGGTGTTCCGTGTGCGGGGCCAAAGCAAGTTCACTGCCATCACCCAAAGCTATCAGAAGGGAGAAAGGGGAGTGGTAACACAGTAGAAATAAGAAATACATTCGTTATTTAATATTTAGAGGTACTTGAATCATTACCCCTTAAACACTACTTAGGTAGGCCCTCTTCACTAAAAATCATCTGATAGGTTTTTTTTTGAGAAGAATATAGTTAATTTATTACCCAGCATGAAACATTAGGGTTTTAAATGATCTCATTTACTGACTCTCCCAAGAGGAAAAAAAATCCATATAGAAATGATAACTTAGAGTCAAACCGACATAAGATATATTTTTAAAAAATTAAACAGTAGGAAAAAGGCTTTATATATGAATCCTTAATACAAATGATTCTAATTTCTAATTTGTTATGATTGAAAGCCATAGCCATAAGAAAAACAGTGCAGAAACAAAACACTAATTCTTTTCAGAGCTGAAAACAATTTGAAGTCTACAGCAGCTCCTTGACCAAGTAAATAGGTTCTATATAAAATCCCACATAGAATGAATAGAAAAAAAAAATCCCTTGAAAAATCTTTGAAAATATAAAAAACAGAAAAGCTGTAGAAAAGTGGTGGTAATCTTGTGACCTCTGGCATAGGTAGGTACAGCCAAACAATTTGATATTTTGACATAAATTCACTTGTTCCCTCCTCCCCAAAAGAAGAAGAAGAAGAAGAAGAAAAAAAACAGAAGAAAGGAACTGTCCCTTCTCGTGTTGCAAGAAAATGCTGGCTCAATGCAGAGTCCAAGGAACAGATTTCAGACACTGTAATTTATTCCTTCTTTTAATCTGCATGGAGAAGAATGGAAGTAAACGTGCTCTTCCAAGAGAATGCACTACAGAGCCTTTGTACACGTTCACTGCCCTTTTTCCTTTTTTTAATTAGGGAAGGCTTAGCTCAAAACTTCAGTTGAGTTTTAGAAGGAGAGGACAGGTTTACAAGGACAACATGTGCTTTGAATACATCATATTAAGTGCAGACGCAACTGATTGTTTCTCTCTGCCCACTGATCAGTCACTGAAAAAGGCAAACATAGCTACATTTTGCTACTTAATGATACCTTATCATCATATTCTTTGGATCCATAGGCAGTGTCACAGTAAGAGCTTATTAAAAACCCTTCTTTCCTATTCTAGAACAGGTAATTATCAGTTTGCGTTTTGGAAGTAAGTACCATGGATGTTACCAATTTACTTAAACTTATTTAGTGAAGACTGCTCTCAGGGTTAAGTTAAGGATCTTTAGCCCTTGCCTTTCCTTAGTAAATGGATTCTCCAGGAATTAAGTTGTCTTCTGAACCTCCTGTGTCCAGTCAGTTGACTGTTGAAGCCACGCCTAGCTGTTGGTGTTTTGTTTCCACCTTAAGGTCTTTAAAATGGAATAACTAACATTTTTTAAGTTAATATCTTTCTCACGGGTAGTCATATGTTATAAGATGTTAGTTTTAAAATTCATTATTCTCACAATAAGAGGAATTTTTAAGCTTAAGGAATTTTAAATTTAAGGAACAAATTCATTTGCAAGTACGTAGTGAAGAAGAGCATACTTGAGCTGCCCAAAAAGGGACTTCTGCTCCAAAGATTCTCCCCAGCAGCTGCTTCACCAGATCTCAAGCCAACATCCTACACATACGAATGGTAGGTACTTGCACAGGTAAATGGTTTGATATCACCCATATATTAAGACAAAAAAGAAATGTATAGGGATTCCTGGCTGCCTCAATTGGTAGAACATGTGACTCTCGATCTTGGGGTCATGAGTTTGAGCCCCACATTGGGTATAGAGAGACTATGGACTCTGGGAAACAAACAGAGGGCTTCAGTGGGGAATGGGATAGGCTGGTGATGGGTAGTAAGGAGGGCACGTATTGCATGGTGCACTGGGTGTTATATGCAACTAATGAATCATGGAACTTTACATCAAAAACCAGGGATGTGCTGTATGGTGACTAACATGATGTAATAAAAATTATTAATAAAAAAAAGAGATTACTTAAAAAAATGTACAGGGTGAGCAGAGGAACCAGCTGACATGTAGGGGTCTTTCAGTAACTGAAGGAAGGCCTAAGAACAGTAAGTGATCAGTAAATGCCAACAACATTGACCAAAAAATTCTTTAGATTCTGTACAAATGCCAATCACTTCATCCTCTGATCATCCATAGGCTGAATCCCAACCTTCCTTTGGCCCTGTTGCTTTTTTTTTTTTTTTTTTTACTATTGCTTCTCTCAGACTTATGTGTTGTGAAGGAGTGCCCCTTTTCCCAAGCTGTGAAAAGTTACTTTGGAGTTTGTGATGAAAGGCTAGACCAGCTCACAGCTTTATCTAATGCCAGTTTATTAATATCTGTCCATTACGAGAATTATTACAGAAAAGAAAAAAAGATAAGAAGGACCCACTTTTCTTCTAATTCTTACTTTGCATACAGGATGCAAAGTGCTTGTAGGGAACAGTCATCAGAAGCCAAGTATGTGAAGACTACAGCATTCCCATTTTCAGCTGTGAACATTATGGGACATAGAACAACATATGAGAGATTATAAGCAAGAGAGGTTTCAGTAGTTTATGAATAAAGAAAATTCATGCTTTCTTCAATCATTCATAAGTGAAAGTTAAGTGCTGGAGATGTTCAAGAAGATAGAGGTTTTGTCTCATTGACTTGGTTGGAGGAGCCTTCTACTCTTCTGTCTGGGTGCTGATTGATGGGTAGGACGTCAGTAACATCATTTATCAGGTTCTTCCCATCTCTGAGATGTTTTATATCTGTCTCCTGATATGTAAAGGAGGGTTTCCAACTTCCCATTCACTTAACACTTAAATATAAGACCAGTGCTTCCTGGATATATGATTCGAGTCTGAGGCTCTAGCTTTTCACCACTCTTCAGAGGAAGAGATCTTGTAATTACCTTGCCTACCTATCTCAGTCCTTATTCACTCCATAAGCACTGATCAGGTGTGTGTCAGGCCCCGGGGGTGCAGAAAAGGGATATTGAGACCTATTTCCTGTTCCTAGAAGGTCCCCAGTTTGCAGAGGGGCATTCAGCCATGTCCTGGTTTATGTAATGTGGGAAGAGTTGGGATAGATGGACATGCAGAGTATTATGAGAGAATAAGAAAGGGCACACAAGGTTTATTTGTCATGGACCTATTTCCATTTTAAACAGTGATGGGGAGAGAGGGAAAGTTTCACAAGTGAAGTGGCATTTGAGCTGGGCCACCAAGGATGGGTATTGCATTTAACATGTAGGGAGGAAGCAGATGCTGCAGGAGGAAACAGAATGTGCAGAGAAATGTGCAAAAAAAAAAAAAAGTGCAAAGACATGAACATGCCTGCAGTGCTCTGGGGGAATATTCAGGAAGGAGGGGAGGGAAAGTGAGCCTGTTTTTGAAGCATTTGAACTTTATCATGTGGGTAACTTGAAGTACTGAGTATGGTGATGATGAGCAGAGTCTTAGTCATACTCCATTCGAGAATAACTCAGTGACAACATGTAGGATTGACGGAAGGAGAAAGGATTTGGGGCAGAGAGAAGAGTTAGGGCCCTGACTTCATAGTCTGAGCAAGAAACAGTAAAGCTTGAACTGCTATGAACATGAGGAAGGAATGGAGTCGAGGGAGAGTGAGCATGGTGGCTGCATGTGTAGGTAGATGGTTTGTAAAGAATAACCAGTATTTCCTTTTGGGAATATTTGTTTTATGTTTAAATATCTGCAGATCATTTAATCAAAAATGGAAAATATTTAGAGAACAGGAAAGTGACCAAAGTTTAAATGACAAACACACATAAAAGTTTAATTACCAATGAAATTAAAAATGTTTTCTGAACTATATTCAATTGCCCTAAGTAGTTTTCTAATTGATGAGTTTTTTATGTCAATTGTTTAGCCAATGTATTTATAAAAAGGATAGAAATAATGAGCAATCATATGATTCATTTTGGGTGATTTATTTTCAGATTTGGGTAAATTCTGAAAAGAAATGTACATTTGAATACTATCTATGCTTTCCTTATTTAAAAATTTTGTCTTTGGTACTTAAGAAATATTCATTTTTATAAGCAGTGAGTAAATAGACATCTTCCTTTTCCAATTTACACCTATTTAGTTTATCCAATGAAATCCTGTCAAAAGAAAATTTGAAATGGTCTGCGAAATGAGCAAAATGTAGGATTTTAACAGGTTAAGCTCTATTTAATTGTACTACTCATGTAAAGTCCAGTTGTTTTTTAATGGATTCACTCTCAATTTTCATTAAACAACTCCCCTGACCTATTTCTATCTAGTGTTTTCTTTGTGTCCCCTCCAATGGAGGTTGCCTGCCAACTACTATAATTGTTCCCCAAGACAGCATGTGTGGGCAGCCATTTATAAACCCTTCTGTGTGAAGAAGACTGTGGCGTGCTCCTCTTCTACTAAAGCAAGGAAAAAAATACAGTATTATTTTTCACAAATTCACAGTTATATGAATTCATATTACGTGATTCATATTTCCAAGTTTTTATGGCAGTGGCTCTGCGCAGAGATAAAATAATGTTCACCCTTTGAACTATTCATTAATGTCACTCCAAGTCCAGGTATTTAGAAATGGGATACATAAGAACATATATTTTATTTTTCAAAATCTTTAGTGAATTTAAGCAAGAAATGTTCAAAACAAATTATGACAAAATAAATAAGATTCCCATTTATTTTTCATAAATAAACTCATATTTCTTAAGTACTTGTGACTAGAGGATGTTAGTTTAGTCAAATTGTGATTTGGGATTCTATTTGAGATACCATTTCAAAGCTAAATAAAGGGGACTCAATTGACTATCATTAACTAAATAGAAGTAGTTAATTGTAAAGTCTCCCCCTTTTTGACTGAATATCTGTACCTCTATTCCATAATTCATGCTTGTATATTTACCACATACATTTAGAAGTGCTCTCCAGTGTGTGTGTGAGAGCTTGCACGTACCTACATCCCACCAGCCAATAAAATTGCCATGTTTGAAATACAAGACTGTGATCAGCCCTTAGAAGAGAACCTAGGGGGCGCCCAACTCTTGATTTCAACTCAGGTCATGAGCTTAGGGTCCTGGGATGGAGCTCCTTGTTGGGCTCAGTGCTCAGCAGGGAGTCTGCTTGAGATTTTCTCTCTCCCTCTCCTTCTGCCCCTTCCCCCCACTCTCTCATTCTCTCTCTCTCTCTGAAATAGTAAATAAGTCTTTTTTTTCTTTTTTTAAGAAGAGAACCTAGGACACTGTTCACTGTTGTCCTTAAGGGAACTCTAACTATCTCGCCATCCCCATTGCTGCTTAAAATGAGCGACTGTCTTTGTGATATGATTTCAGAGGGAGTCGGGTGACTGAACTTCCCAAGCAATGTGTTTCCTCCTTACTCGATTCTGGAGAGCAGCACAGAATAAGGGAAGTTGAACAGAGACCTGATTTCTAATGTTGACACTTGGCATTTGCAAGGAAACCTCAGACAGATTATTTACCTTCTCTGGGTCCTGAGTCCTGACTTCTTTTTTTTTTTTTTTAAGATTTTATTTATTTATTTGACAGAGAGAGAGAGCCAATGAGAGAGGGAACACAAGCAGGGGGAGTGGGAGAGGAAGAAGCAGGCTCCCAGTGAGGACCCTGATATGGTGCTTGATCCCAGGACTCTGGGATCACGCCCTGAGCCGAAGGCAGATGCTTAACGACTGAGCCACCCAGGCACCCCCTCAGTCCTGACTTCTAAGTGTGGATGATAATGTCTCCTTCATTGGGAAACTAAATGTGATAGTGGATGTGAAAGATTGGACATGTAGTTGGTGGTAAGTGTATAAAAATGAGAATTATTCTAGTTGTTGGGATATATTTCGTCAGAGTGTGCCCCAAATTTGTCTGTCTCTGGAGCCACAGAAATATTTATACTTGAAAACCATTCCCACATTTGGATACTATAAGAGGTCTCCTGGAGTCGTTTTTTTCTCTAGATAAATTTTCTAGTTCCGTCAGTAACAACCCCATATGGGGATGTGGGCAGTGATTAAATATCCAGGTTTTGGATTTGCTCAGAGAAGGGTTAGATCTTGACCCTGTGTGTAGTCTTGGGCAGTTTTGACCTTTCTGAATCTTTCATCATCCATAAGAATAAAATAGGAATAAGAATGGTTCGTAGGGTTTTTGTGAAGATTAAATAAGAAGCATTTGGTGCCTGGTAAGTAATTAATGACAGGTATTATTATTAGGCGTTGTTTCAAGTTTCTTGCAATCCCCATTGCTGCTTAAAATGAGTGACTGTCTTTGTGATATGATTTCAGAGGGAGTCGGGTGACTAAACTTCCCAAAATATGAACCCAGTTCCCGCACAGCACCAGAATGAAAATCCCCTGTTAAAATACAGGTACACTTGAGATAGTATACAGGTATACTGGAGAGAGAGGTATTAGCTGTGGAGAGTAGCCTTTCATTGCCTTCCTGTGTGAAGAAGCAAGCAGCTATCAAAGGACAGCGCCACGGCCACCTAGAATGGTGTGTCCTGACAGCTACCTGGTCTGCACTGTCCTTCCTAGGGAAGGTCTAAAGAGGTGGAAAGGCACATTCTCTCTCTAAACACACACAGACACATGAAGATGCACAAGAAGGGAATGCCAGGGCCACTTTGGAGTGAGGATGCCGCGGAGCTGATGTGTGCGCTAGACCGGCAGGAGAACCACTTAGATAGATCTGCCTGGAAGCTGAGCCCTGCAGTATGCTTGGGCATAAGGATAATAGAGGAAGGAAAAAGAAAGAAAAACAGCTTTCGTTCCACATATAAAATCAACCAGGAGTGCAGTCTCTTTCCTGACGGGCTCGTGGAGCCATGGCGCTGGTCCAGGAAAGCCCTGTTAATGGAAGACAGTATCTTGGCATTTGTAGCCACTAACGACTTAGGTAGGTTTTCTTTATTTTAGCACTTTTCCTTTTATATGAAAATTATGTTGATTATGTTTGCATATTGTTCCATTCTTCAGGTTCCTTACAGGCGGTAGGACTGTTACTATTACCATCATCTCTGATTTGGTAGAGTGCTTTCACACAGAAAATGTGCAGTTATTGTTCACTGCACTCACAGAGCTGGGGAAGTGCTGGAGAAAAGGGTAGGGCACATCAGGAGGAGGTGAAGTTGAGATAAAGGGGTTCAAGTGTACCCAAGACACCTAGCGTTTGATTCTCATTTTTTTTTTTTTTTGGCACTGATCTTACCTGTTCAGATGCCTGAGCAAGAGAGTAGGGTGAAGGAAGAGACTGGGAGTGAGAAATAAAGGAGTATGGAGGCCACCATCTTGCAATTCCTGCCTGGCTGCTGTTCCTGCGAGGTGATGTGCCCCAAGGCAGGAACTGTGCTCTTTTTTTCACGGTACCAGTGCCCAGTGCATAGTGGTATTACACATCTTATATGAATAAATGAGCACTTTCCAGGTCAGTGACTGCCCCATTTCACCTGACAATAACCTGACAATCAGTCCAGTTAAACAGGTGAGAATGTGAGCTCAGAACAGTGACAATCCCCCCAGCTGGGAGGTGTGAGAATTGGAGGGGGGGGTCACACCCTCATTCACTACCACACAAGGGACAGAGGATGGAGAAGGGCAGAAGGTGAAGAACAACAAATCGGGAAAATAAAGGATAAATAGAAGGAAAATGAACTGACTGGAAGAATAACAGTAGGCAGGAGAAGCAGAAAAAAAGGAAGAAATGTATTATGATATTTGTTGCTCCTACTATTTCCTTTTCCATGTTCAGTTTATTCAGTTTTATGGTGGGATGGGTTTATATCATGTGTTTCCTACTATCGTGTCTAGGCCTGAAACTCCATTCAAACTTTCTATTTATTAGCAAGCAGCAAATATATTTTAACGTACATACTGCTACAGCCAGCTCACTCTGTCTCCATGTTTTCTATAAAATATTCCAAGAGAGGATGTTTAATCAAAGGTCACTATAAATGGAAGGGAGATTCAGAATTCAGAGGAATTCACATGTGGTTTTAGTATTCCTTGAAATGGCTAATACAGCTTAAGATGTGTCACCTTTATAATATCCAGGGGCTGAGTCATTTTGTTTCCTTTCTAATGCAAAGTCCTTTTGGATTAGTCAATGGATATATGTAAGCATGACTACACTTAAGGCCCCTACTGGTTAACTTTGCTTTGGCAAAGCTGTGTTTGAATAATCTAGGATTTTTGGCAACCAAACAACTAACTCTTATTAAAATTAACAATAGATTCAAAAGCATCGTGTAAAGTCTGTGCAAGCCTATTTTCTCATAATTTTTACAGCACTTTAGGGAATTCATAGTACCCTCGTTGGTAGTAGAAAATGCAGGGATGTTAACTCAGAAACATGACATCATTTCCCAAAGCACGTTCAATGGAACTAAAAATAAAAGTTAAGCAATTGTGTCTACATTAGCACAAAGAGAAGGGAAGTTTTGTCAGTTGTCTGACTTATTGCTTATTAAATGTGACCTCTTGGATAAATACTGCCTGAGCCTCCTGCATTTCTGGTTGAAGACCTCGTTTTCCCTTGAAGAGGTTGCTCGGCACAAGGCCTTGAAGGTGGAGCTCAGGATCCCTGTGCGGTGCCCTGCTGCTGTCAGCACGCCTGGGGAGGAGACGCAGATGGGATGAGTGATCAAGGAGGTGGAAACCTGGCCATGGTGTCATCAGGCTAGAAGCGTCAGGCTTCCTGAAGAGGATTGAATCTGAAGGCACAGTGGACACTGAGGACAGAAGGAGACCAGATGCAAAGGCCACGTGACCAAGCTCAGCGGGTTAATTTGAGGAGCTTGCAAGGGTAGGTGGGAGGTGGGGAAAGTAAACCAGGGTCAGTGAGAGGTCAGGATGAAAGTAGGACTTGGATGTTCTGATAAGGAGTTTGCGTTTTGTCTTATTTGTGTATGTATTTGGGACAAAGCTGTCAGTTCTGACCATTCTGGAAAACGACTGAGAATCTCTTAAGAAGATAGTGAAATAAACCACCTGATTCACCAAAAAAGGTCAAGGTAGCCACATTAAAAATGTTTGTGCCCAGAGAGAATCTACACAAGGCGGTACGGTGATATATTCACATCAACTACGATGTTATTATTTTTCTTTTTAAGACATAATTCACATACCATACTGTTCACGATTTCAAAGGATCCAATTCAGTGGCTTTTGCCGATGTTCATCAGTATGTGCCACTATTCCAGAACATTTTCACCATCCCTCAAAGAAGCCCATTAGCAGTTACCGCTCACTGTCCCCTCTCCCCAGCCCCTGGCAGCCAGCAGTCTACTTTGTGTCTCTATGGATTTGCCTGTTCCGGACATTTCATACAAGTGGAAGCCTAACAAGTGTGGTCTTGAGTGCTCGACTAATTTCACTTCGGAAATTTTTCAAGGCTTGGAAGTTTTCAGCACAAGATGGAGAGATGTCGTACTGGGAAGGGGCCTGTGGGGGGATGCAAACCAGTGGTGGAGGGGTCACACTGTCTGAGACTGTTACAGTCTAAGTTGCAGTATTGGGGAGCAAAGAGTGTGATTTAGTGATACACCCACTGCAGGGGGGGTATTAACATGCCCAGGTGCTTTGGGACTTCCTACCTTAGGCAGGACATGGCACAGGGGCAAGAGAAGGACGTGTCTGCAGATGAGAAGGGCATCGGGGACCGCCTAGGAGGATCTGGGGAGGGCACAGCAGTCATGAGGCCATTCTAGCAGTGTCTGCTGCAACAGAACTGAAGTCTCTTGTGCACAGGTGCATGTCTTAGGAACATCTCTCAGCGAGAGTCATCAGAATGTAGTTTCTTTTTTTAAATATTTTATTTATTTGAGAGAGAGAGAGAGTACAAGTTGGGGGAGCGACAAGGGGAGAGGGAGAGCAGACTCCCTGCTGAGTGGGGAGCTCAGCGCAGGGCTCAAACCTAAGACCCCGGGATCATGACCTAAGCCAAAGGGAGATGCTTAACTGACTGAACCACCCAGGCACCCTCAGAATGTATGTTCTTAATCTTAAACCCTAGACGCAGGTTTTCTGAATATTTCAGCTGTGAGTTCTCACCGAGATTTAAGAATCTTCATTAAGGAAGTAAAATGTGACTGTGACCTTGTTCTCCCAATCTGCTGGTGGTTGCTTGTCCTGGGAAGGAAGCCAAAGTGGCAGGACCTATCCTGCTAAATGACCTGTGGGTTGGGGTCAGCTGGCACCTGCAGACTGAGTGTGGGCACAGGCACAGGCTCCCTGGAGCACAACGGAGAGCCACTGGCCAGAGGGCTGAAGCCAGGGGACAACCGACGTCTAGCAGGGCACAGCGAGAACCACTCCACAACTGTGGCTTAAGGGAGCCTGGCAGTGCTGGAGCCCTGGGGTCAGACGCTGGAAACCAAGACTAGAACAAGGTGGGAGGGGTATGGAGGAACGGGTACCCCAGGGGTCCAGGATGCCAGCAGAGTGAGCATCCATCCAGTCACGTATTCCACAGTGTTTACTGGGTGCCTGTGGCACGCCAGACCCTGTCCCATGCTGGGAAGAGAGCAGTGAATTCAACAGATAATGGCTTTGCCCTAATGGAGTAGAAAACATGGTGTGTTGACATAGATATTGTACAAATAAGTAACCGAGTATGTAGCAGATGGTCATAGGTGCTGTAGAGAAAGATTAGGTAACCTAAGGGGGACGGCATTGGGAGTATTGCTATTTTGTGTAGGGTGGTTGGGGAGGCCTCCTGAGAAAGATGACATTTGAGTGTAGACATAAAGGGGGAGAGGGAGTAAGAAATGGCATCTGGATGGAAATCATGCCAAATAGGGAGATAGCAAGTGCAAAGACCCTGGGGCAGGGAGTGTGGTTGGTGTTCAGGACTGAAGGGTGCCACGTGTGGCTGGGGTGGAATGAGCCAGAGGGAGATGAGACAGGGACCAGGGGGACAATGATCGATGAGGATATGAGCTCTGGGACATGGGGGGCTTGACCACTAACGCCTTATATGCTAAGGACACCGACTTTTCCTCTGAGTGACAGAAGAGTCATTGATACAGGAATTTGCATCTTCAGCCCACCATTTTGTCTTGATTTGACCCCTGTTTTGTGTAGTTGTGCTTCCCCAAAACCCTCACTGTCCCCTGCAGTGCTCTTGCATGTTTGTGTACGGATACTGGGTCACCGCTTCATTTCACAGGCAGTCATGTACTGAACTCAGAATTGTCAAAACAGGATTTGTATGTGAATAGTTAGTTCTAGAAAAGCCTAGAAGAGGGAAGAGAAGATGGGGATGGTACTGCCACAGCAGCTGGGGGAAGGGGATAAGGCGAGGTAGAAGAGGAAGTGTGTGGATGCTGTGAGGAGCATAAAGAGAAAGCTGGTGGAACGCCAACAAGCCTGACTTAGGCAAAGTACTTACCAAGGTCAGTCTGACAGAATCTGGAGGGGTGCTTATCAAACACAGCAAGGTCGGTAACTCAGGGGTAAGGAAGAGAAGAAGGCCAGAAGGAAGAAGGCTCTAGAGATAAGCATAGAGATGTGTGGCTTTCTCCTAGCTTCAGGAAAAGTGTTATTAATGACACTGCCTAACATCCTGTCCTGCCCGGATGTCACGGGTCTGGGTGCTACCTGCCACCCCTCTGCCCCGAGTGCTGTGTATATCCTGCCATAACTGCACAGGGTCTTTTGGGATGTGCAGGAGATAAGCAGGAATGTGGAAATTTCCTCATTTAACTTGTGCAGAATGTCTCTGGGCACAGACAGCTGAAAATCCTGCTTCCATTGGTGAGAGTAGTTCATTATCATTCAGATGCATAAAGACCTATACCATGCTAAAACAACAGTGACAGTTGCCTTCTACATGCCCAAACATGCATGCTCGTACTTGTACACACACAACCTAGTGCACACTTGTAGGAATATAAACAAAAATGGAGTGCTCCCCCTGAAAGCGGTAGTACTCACTGAATGAACTGAAAACAAATACTAAACAAAATATTCAGCAGTTGGAAGAACACCTCAATGAAACAGGTAGTTTAAATGACTATTTTTTTCAAATTTCTAAAAAAATTCTAGTTAGTTAACACATAGTATAATATTGTTTTCAGGAATAGAATTTAGTGATTCATCACTTACATATAACACCCAGTGTTCATCATAACAAGTGCCCTCCTTAATACCCGTTCCCCGTCTAGCCTATCCCCCCACCACCTCCCTACATCAACCTTGTTTGTTCTCTATCGTTAAGAATATCTTATGGCTTGCTTCCCTCTCTCCTTTTCCCCCCTTCCCATATGTTCATCTTTTTTTTCCCCTTAAATTCCACATATGAGTGAAATCATATAGTATTTGTCTTTCTCTGCCCAACTCATTTTGTTTAGCATAATATCTACTCTAGCTCTATCCATAGCATTGCATCATAACAAAGGGCAAGATTTCATTCTTTTTATGGCTGAGTAATATTTCATCAAATGTATATACCACATCTTCTTTATCCATTCATCAGTCGATGGACATTTGGGTTCTTTCCATAGTTTGGCTATTGTTGATAATGCTGCTATAAACATCGGAGCGCTATACCCCTTTGAATCTGTATTTTTGGATCCTTTGGGTAAATACCTAGTGGTGCAATTGCTGGATCATTGGGAAGTTCTATTTTTAACATTTTGAGGAACCTCCATACTGTTTTCCAGAGTGGCTGCACCAGTCTGCATTCCCACCAACAGTGCAAGAGGGTTCCCCTTTCTCCGTACCCTCGCCAACTTTGACAGTTGTGAAGTGGTGGCTCATTATGGTTTTGATATCCCTGCTGATGAGTGATGTTGAGCACGTTTTCATGTGTCTGTTAGCCTTCTGGATGTGTTTTCGGGAAAAATGTCTATTCATGCCCTTTGCCCATTTCTCAACTGGATTATTTGGTTTTTGGGTGTTGAATTTGATAAGTTCTTTATAGATTTTGGATATTAACCCTTTATCAGGTATGTCATTTGCAAATATCTTCTCCCACTCTGTAGGCTGTTTAGTTTTGTTGATAGCTTCCTTCGCTGTGCAAAAGCTTTTATCTTGATGAAGTCCCAATAGTTCATGTTTGCTTCTGTTTCCCTTGCCTCTGGTGATGTGTGTAGTAAGAAGTTGCTACCGCCGAGGTCAGAGAGGTTGCTGCCTGTGTTCTCGTCTAGGATTCTAATGGTTTTCTGTCTCACCTTTAGATCTTAAATCCATTTTGAATTTATTTTTGGGTTTGGTGTAAGAAAGTGGTCCAGTTTCATTCTTCTGCATATTGCTGTCCAGTTTTCACAACAACGTTTGTTGAAGAGACTGTCTTTTTTCCATTGGATATTCTTTCCTACTTTGTCAAAAATTAGTTGACCATACAGCTGTGGATCCGTTTCTGGATTTTCTATTCTATTTCATTGATCTCTGTGTCTGTTTTAGTGCTAGTACCATATTGTCTTGATCACTACAGCTTTGTAATAGAGCTTGAAGTTTGGAACTGTGATGCTTTCAGCTTTGGTTTTCTTTTTCAACATTACTTTGGCTATTTGGGATCTTCTGTGGTTCCATACACATTTTGGAATTGTTTGTTCTAGTTCTGTGAAAAATGCTGGTGGTATTTTGATAAGGATTGCATTAAATGTGTAGATTGACTTTGGGTAGTATAGGCATTTTTTTTAAAGAATTTATGTATTTTTTTGAGATAGAATGAGAGAACATGAGCAAGGGGGAGGAGCAGAGAGACAGGGAAAAGCAGACTCTGCACTGAATGTGGAGCCCCATGCAGGATCCTGAGATCAGGACCTGAGCCTAAATCAAGGGCCAGACACTTAACTGACTGACCCACCCAGGCACCCCTGGGTAGTATAGACATTTTAACAATATTTGTTCTCCCAATCCATGAGCATGGAGTTTTTTGCCCCATTTCTTTGTGTCCTCTTCAATTTCTTTTTTAAGTGCTCTACAGTTTTCAGAGTACGGATCTTTTACCTCTTTGGTTAGGTTTATTCCTAGGTATCTTATGGTTTTTGGTGCAATTATAAATGGGATTGATTCCTTGACTTCTTTTTCTGCTGCTTCATTATTGGTGTGTAGAAACGCAACATACTTCCTTACATTGATTTTATATCCTGTGACTTTGCTGAGTTTATGTAATAGTTCTAGTAATTTTTTGGTGGAGTCTTTCAGGTTTTCTACATAGAGTATCTTTTTGTCTGAAAATAGTGAAAGTGTGACTTCTTCCTTGCCAGTTTGGATGCCTTTTATTGTTTTGTGTTGTCTGATTGCCAAGGCTAAGATTTCCAGTACTATGTTAAATAGTCATGGTGAGAGGGGCTATCCCTGTCTTGTTCCTGACTGTAGGGGAAAAGCTCTCAGTTTTCCCCATTGAGGATGATATTAGCTGTGGGTATTTTGTGTATGGACTTCATGATGTTGAGGTATGTTCCCTCTATCCCTACTTTGTTGAGGGTTTTTATCAAGAATGGGTGCTGTATTATGTCAAATGCTTTTTCTGCATCTATTAAGAGGATCATATGGTACTTGTCCTTTCTTTTATTAATGTGGTTGAGATACTCCATTTGGAAATTTGTAGTGGGTAGAATGTATAGGATTCTGATGAGTACTTTCTTAAATTTAAATATCTTAAGCAGAGTTATGGTAATAAGGTGAGGTGAGTTAAGGAGAATGAACTAGAATAGCAAATTTTGTTTTTTTTTTTAAATCATATCCTTACAGTTTGCCTTTGCGTAAGGGTTGTTTTCTCAATCACCAACATTATCCTAAAGCTTCCTTCAGTATGCTTTCTCACTTTGCATATTTGGTTCCATTCTCAGACGACATCAAGATGAACAGTATCCCAGCCCATGTCACGTTCCATTGTTTGCCCACCATGGTTCATCACAGGACTGATTTCTGCTTTGTGTATCATTTATCTGTGTATTTATTTATTTTCTGTCTCCCCATTATGAAAACGTGAGCCTCATAGGAGCTGAGTATTGTTTTGTTTAACTGCTGTAATTCTGGTATACTGTGGTGTCTGAACTTTGAGTTAATGAATATATAATTATATGCACCTCACACATATATATATATATATGTATGTATATATATATATATATATATATATATATATTTGTTGTTGTTGTTGTTGCTTTACATGCTAATCGTATTTTATCTAAGGTAAGAAAGTGCTAAAATAAAGTGCTTCCTACCTCAGTTTTGATGGTGATATTGAATACCCAAGTGTTTGGGGACAGACCCTCCCACATATACACAGTTACAGAGAGCCTCAGAGCACATTCTGTGACTGAGATCCCCGCTTAGCCAGAGGACAGAGAGAGAAGTTTGGTAGAGGATTTTTGGATAGACATGTTGCCAAGTGGACAGGATTAAAGGGGTTTACCTCCTTTGCATTAAGCTTGGTGAACCACAGTGAGAACTTGGAACTGGGGTCGAGGCCAATTCAGGCCTGGGGCCCAAGAACTCTGAGGCAGCAGGAGGGAGGTGGCTGTATTGGCAATGGCATTGCCCAAGCTTGCTGGGCAAGGGGCATGAGAGAATTTTCCATAGAAGACACCTGAACTAAGTGGAAAGCATCAGGTTGGGGCTTCTTCCATAGGGTCTGCTTGAGATAGGGCCAGAGCAACCAGAGGCGGGAGGTGACATGGAGCTCCTTAAGGTTGTGGATGGATTCATGAGTGATCACTCAGTATAGAAATGCTTTTGCCTCTCTGCTGAGGTCCTCAGTGACAGGACTTTTCAAAGAGTCCCACAGGAGAAATGCTGAGCTTAATCGCCTGCCAGACCCACAGGGCTCAAAACCACCCAGCCAAGGAGCAGCCCATCCTCCTATCTTTCCTGTGTCCACAGCTTTGGCCTGCATGTGGTTGAATCACAACTACTATTTGGGGGAACAGGGAGAGAAAAGAGACTGCCTACCTCCCCCTGGAAGGCAGGCAGCATCTGACTACAGGACTTAGTGTGGGGCATTGATGGCAACATCAAGGAGAAGCTGACCTTTATTTAGTGATTTTGCCTGGAACTTATTCTGTTAGAGAACTGAAACTATATTTTGTAACTTAAAGTGACCTCAGGACTGTCATTATATAAAAGTGAGCAGAAAAAAATCATAGAATTTACCCAAATCATGCCATCCCAAGGCAAAGAAAGATTACTTGCATGAAATATTTCCCCCGACTATCCTTTTAAAAAATGTGTCTTGATATGTCACTAATCAGGCTTTAAAAAACTTACTAGTTACATTGTTTTCTAATATTTCTGTAGATACTTTAAAAATAAATTTGCCACGTATATTAGAGCAATGTTGTAGATAGTGTTGTAGACTGATCAGACAGTCACTCGGAAAACCCTGTTCTCTTGCTTGAACCTTCTATCATAGAGGCTTGGTTTTCCCTGCCTTCCTTGCAGCTCAGGGTGGCCAATGAGAGAGAATAGAAGTCTGCTGGGAAAATTCTTGTTTTTCTGCTAAAGCAGGTAGAAATGTTTTCTTCCCTTTCCCCCCTTCCTCCTACATTGAATATGGATATATTAGAGCTGTAGAGCCATTTTCTGACAAGGAGAGCCCCAAAACATCACTGGGAAGCAGGTCTTGACATTGTCAAAGAATGGCATTCCTCCAGACTTACTGACATGTGAGAAAAACAAACCTTTATCAGTTTAGCTACTGTTAGGTAATCAGTTACTTGCAGCCCAAAGCATTTTGAACAGGCCCCAAAACAAAACAAAACAAAACAAAACCTCATTGACTGATGTTAGGAGTGAAGTTGCCATCGACCTATATGCAGTCATTCATTCACCTCTCAAACATCTTAGCAACATTTATTGAATATTACTCTGTACTCAGCTCTTCAGGTACAAAGAGGAATGCAAAGGTGCTCTGGGTTGCAATGAATAAAAATTAACAATAGTCAATAAAAATGTGACATGTTCTATAATACCAACAGTGAATATACAAAGTACACATTAGATAGAAAGAATCCCAGGGAAAGCTGGGACGAGTGGTCATTGGAGGAGGACCTAGGGATATGTCAGATGGAAAGTGATGGGAAGGGAAGTGCAAGTAGGTGAGGACAATACAGGCAGGGTACATGGGGGAGCTAGGCAATGTGAAGTGATTGTATTCTGTGAATATTATAATTTAATATTAATAGTGCCCAGGCTCTGGAGTTGGACTACAGATCCTGGCTGTCCTACTGGCTCTCCCACTGATAGCTCTGGAGGTACAAGTAAAATGTTTAGTTTCATTTTCTCTATCTGAAAATGAAGGTTTTATGTACTCCGTGGGGTTGTCGGGAAGATCCGATGAGTTAAACCACAAAAGGATTTTAGTAGGTGCCTGGCACGTTGTAAGTATTCACTAAGGGTTACGCATTATCATAAGCTGGTCGTGGGGACAGACGGTGGGGTGCCTCAGAAGAATCTGAGAAGGTTGACCAGGACTTGGTTGTGATGGGCCTTATATGTCATGCATAATAACCTGAACTTGATCCTACAGGCATCAGGAAATTCTTGCAGGTTCTGGAGCACAGAGACAAATAAGGGCTAACTAGTTGTCAAATCCTACAGGCAATTTCCCTACGTGATCCTTGGCACTGCTGATTCCTTTCTTGAAGGTTTTTAGTTAATCTCACAGATACCCTTTTTTTCTTGGTTTTGTTCCTGTACTAAGTCTTGTCTCCTTCCAAGTCATCCTCAGTTCTGTCACCTGAGGAATCTTTATAGTGTAACTATGATCACCTAACCTGATTAAAATTTGAAAGTGGCTCCCACATAACTCCGGAGGTAACATAATGGAGACTTCATGACCATATTCCCACAAACTGCTCTCGGATCACATTTCCTGTACCTTTACATGGATCTTACCCTCTGACCCTGTCATATGGAGCTACTTGTAATTCCTCAGCTTTATGGCTATTTTTTTGACTCCATGATTTCGTAGGTGCTATTTGCTCTCCCTGAGAGATTTTTTCCTTTTTCTGTTTGGCTTATGATTTTTACTCAATTTTTAGGACTTCAGTGTCCTAAAGCCTGCCCACAATATCCTCATCTTTTTATTTTCAAGCTAAACAGCCTTGCGCTGACTCATTAAACAAAGGAATAATGATTTGTCATTCTTTTGTCTTTATATAACTGGCAAACATTCTCCAGAAGGGACTAATTTATTGTTTCCCAATGATCAAAGACATACTATTAGGCACATTCCATTTCATAAAATCACGAAGCGTTGTTTCAGGGGAAATTAACTCTCAGCCTTGAGCTACACTTCGAGACTACAGTCCACGCGGTGAGAATGAACTAGAATAAAGGAAGCCCAGTTACTGTTTATAAATTTTTACATTGGATTGGACTGGAGTTTTGGTTGTTACCCTGGGTAGGGTTTTCAATTATTAAGATGAGTCATTTGAGGGACCGACTGGGACTGGATAATTTTTATGATCTAGGAGTGACGGGCAAGCTAGGGCCCAGGTCGTACTGGTTCTGTCATCCAGGGAAAGGGAAAGAAAGAAGCACCAGGGTAAATTAAAGTGGGACTCCTGAGAAGGAATAACATTGTTTTCTGCTGAGTCTGGCTGTGCAATAAAATAATTTTATTTTATTCATCTCTACAACCGAAATAGGCTCCAAGGGTGGTCCCATGACTCCCTGTTTTTTACAGAGTCTGGACCCATTCATTCTAAAAGAAGAGACTAAAGTTTTGGCTTCTTGCTGTTCTGCATTTTATAATGTGCTCCTACAGAAGGAGTTAAGGCTCAGTTACACATTTATTAGAATACATCTAATAAGGAGGGCACGTATTGCATGGTGCAGTGGGTGTTAATATGCAAGTAATGAATCATGGAACTTTACATAAAAAACTAATGATGTACTGTATGGTGACTAATATAATATAATAAAAAATATTATTAAAAAAACGATACATCATTTTTGCAAATTTCTTTCTCAACTTAAATTGGGGTTGAAAGTTCACGAACAAAGATATTTATTGGTCAGTGTACTTTTGAAAAATTAAAATATTTTTGTAAGTATCAATAGGGTTGAGCAGCCTAAGACATTTCTTCTCAATGGAAAATTAGGCAGTTATTAGAAATACAATTTCTACAGTGATAAAAATACGGAAAAACACAATGCACCCATAGTATTATTGTAATCATATAAAAAAAACCCTTAAATTAATAGCAATGGGGAAAAATGTTGTTTGTATTGAGGTGTTAGAATAATGTGTAATGTTTGAGCTTCTATCTACTTTCCTGTATTTTCCAGATATTTAATCATTCCTTTTTTCTCCCTTTCTTTTGGCCCCACTTTCTTTTTTTCAATTATTCCTTCCTTCCTTCCTTCCTTTCTCCCTCCCTCCCTTCCTTCCTTTCCTCCTATTTATTGAACATCTATTCTGTGTTAGGACCTTGTTCAGGCTCTGGGAAGCCATCAGCAAACAGAAAACACATCAGTTTCAACTTTGCTTTTGCTGGTGGGTTGGGGAGGAGAAAAGCTGAGGAGGGGCAACAAGTGGGAGGGGATGGTACTAAATCCAGGTCAAAGATGACGGACACATGGATTGCAACTGTTGCTCTATCCCCCTTTCTTCTCATGTAACCTTTTTATGGATAACTTCATTTTCCTGTTTCATTCAGGCCTCTTCTCAAATGTCAGCTCTTAGAAAGGAGTTCTAGGACCATCTTAGTTCTTTTCTTCTCTTCTCGTGTCCTGCCCCAACTCCCTCCCCCCACTTTTAAATGGTACTTATCCCTACTAGGCTGACATCATAGGATGGATTTATATATTATTTATCTATTTGTTTATTGTTGTCTTCCTCCCCTAGAATGCAAGCCTGAGATGGGGACTTTGTTTTGTTCATTGTCATTTAGAAATGAGTTATTCTAGGAAATAGGAGAGGTTTAATATTATCTGAATGATTAAACAAATGATTTCTAAATCTATATCCTTAGCTTTGAAATCTCCTTTGAGATTTATTTGTATTTCTCATACGGACTAACCCTTTAAAGTGTATCCTGAATATACTTCAGACTCCAGATATGCAAAGGTATTCATGATCAGTCCCCTTTTCCAGCCAAATCTGCTTCACTTCTTGTGAAATCCTCCCATTAAGATCATATCTTTCTCTCAAGGCTTCACCTCTGCACCACATCATGTTTGCTGGCCCCCTAGGAGAGAGCATAAGGAAAGCAGGTAGACCTGGGGGTTATCAAAGGATTTTAGGTGTGGAGGATTTGTCCTGGAGGAGTTGTGCTGTGACAATATAGTAGAAGGCTGAGAGCTCATTCTTTCTACTTGCTAATATTCTAATGCATTTACATGTATAGTCTTGTCTGACTGAAAGAGTAAATATTTATCCATTAGGGTTTTCTGGCCTAATCTTATACTGAATTAGCTATTCTCTAATTGTTTGTGCTCACTTGTTCCAAGTAGGGAAAGAGCTGCATGATTTACAGACTTTCTTTTTTAAATACGGTTATAGGAAGGGGTGGAATAGCTGTATGGGTGCTTTATTATTACTGATAATGAGTTCTGAGTAATATTTTTTTGTGGAAGAGGGGGAGAAGTGATAATTGAAAAACAGTAAATTAGTATCATTTTTTTGTGCCAACGCTAAAATTTAATTCTATTCTGGGTATTTAAGCAAGAAGCACCCAAGTTTACTTGTTCAGGACATAGCATTTGAATTGTCTTAACAGATGTTGCCCCCCTCCCTTTTTTCGATCTGTCTCATCTATACCTATGAGAAATAAGCCAGAGGCAAAGACTGATCTTTTCTGAAGGCTCATTCAGCTACGTATACTTTCAAATTACAAGGCAACGTTAGTTACTCTGGGGTGACTCCATCAACTTTAAGACTGGGGTTTCTGATTTCAAGGAGCTTGCAGGTGTGATGGGAAAACAGGCTACCAACAATGAAAGATAATGTTGCCAAAATAAGTTACATGTATTTTAACATGTCATAGGATACGTTCATGTGTATAATCATCTATTACTTTCTTATTGGCACTCCTACCTCTAGCAAACTGAACCACTGATCCTATTTTTGTGCCTTAGAAACAAAGGGGAAGCCGTGAAAGACGCTTGTGTTCTGCAATCACGTTTCCCGCTGTGCCCAAGAGGCCACCATAGATCTTACTTGCAGACGCTTCCAGAGATTAAAAAGTCTTTAGAGGCGAAGGAGACGTAGGCCCTAGGAATGTCTACTTCTGCATTTCCTGGTACTGTTGAACTCCACCAGGGAAAATACACGTCTTCCCTCAATGTATGTTCTGCATATACAATTAAGTGTTTCAGGTCTTCCCGGGCCCCTGCGCGGAGGCGGGCTCGGGCGGCGCGGGGCAGGGCCTGCAGGCGGGGCGGGGCGCCCACGCTGCTAACGGTCCAGGCGGGCGAGCGCGTGCCCGCGGGCGGCTCCTCCAGGGGCCCTGCCGGCCGGGAGCGCGCCGCTGCTGCCGGCACTGGCCCCGCCCCCGCGGCCGCGGCTTCCTCTCGCATTTCCAGCTCGGCTGGTGCCGCTGCTCCTCGGGGCTGCGGCTGAGCCCGGCCGGGGCGGCGCCCGCCTGCGCCATGAGGATCCCGCGCTCGGGGCCCGCTCCGGGCCTCTCGGTGCGGCGGCGTCGGCCGTGAGTAGGCGCGGCGCTCTGGGGCGGACGCGGGCCCGCGCTCGCCGAGGACGCTCGCGATGGGGGACAGGTAACCCTGCCCGGGCCGGGCCGAGCCCAGAGCCTCGAGGCTCCCCGCCACCGGGACCCTGGGCGGGAGGGCCCCCACGTGGCCCCACTGAAGGTCCTTTTGCCTTTTGCACAGGTGGCTCCGGGTGACCGTCCTCCCCGGCTGCGTGGGCTGCAGGACCGTGGCCGTTCAGGCGTCCTGGACGGTGCGCGACATCAAGGAGCGCATCTTGACCGAGACGGGCTTCCCGGTGTCGGAGCAGCGGCTGTGGCTCGGCGACAGGGAGGTATGGCCCGCCGATCCCCTCTCCTTAGTAGGACGATGGGCCCGCCTCTATGCTCCGGGTTGTAGCGCGTCCACTAGCTATCAGTAGGCTCGCTGAGAGTGAAACTGAACGGGTTTTATTCCCATGTCGTGGAAGGCAGATAGATGCTCAGTTAATGGTCACCCTGGAAATAATGCTTTGTACATAACACGAACAACATCAAACGGGTATGTTCTCATCATTACTTGTAATTTTAATTGATTTACCATTTCAACATTTGTGTCACCCTGCCCCCTGCCCGCCGTTTTGTCTGAATCTTCACTTCCTGAAATTAAGATACTTTTTCAATGGGCTTTATAGTCAGAGGGTTTTTGTTGTTGTGGTTTACTTGTTTTGAAGTGACTTAACCATTACTCACGTTTTTCCTAATTGTGTTGTACTTTTAGCTGGAGTATTTTCACCTTTAATGTCTTAGAGGTTCCCCTCAGTTTTGAATCATAGAAATTTAGGGCTGAAAGGATCTTCGGACTGTATTATAGAAGCTGTTATTTTGAGGAATACATGCTCATTAAAACTTTTGAGTTGCAAATGAATGAGAGCAAAACTTTGGAAGATAGCAATATTTCATATTGTCATATATATACTGTAAGGTTAGTGAAAAAGCTAAATTTTCTCAAAGGAGGAGTTAAATGGAGGCATTTTACTGAAAATTAACTTCTTCGATCCTTAAAATTTATTCAAATTTTATGTGATAAAAGTTCATTTCCAGGTTTTAAAGAGGTAAAAATGTTAATAAATATATAAGGACACTGAGCCATACAGAATGACATTTCAGGTGTTGGATTTGTACCCAGTACAAACATTGGGGAAGTACTTGATACCTGTGATTTTTAATCCCTCAATGTAATCTTGACCTTCTGTGTACCTGGGTCCACACCATGGTCTCTTGACCACTTAGACACAGACTTTCAGTTAAACTGCTGTTATGTTCCTCCACAGCTCAGCCCTCCTTACCAGCTCCCCAACGTGTTTGGTGGCATTCAGACAGTGACTTGATTGAGGACTTTGGACAGAATCTAGGAGCAAAGTTTGTCATTCTTACCTCTTTTTTCTGGGCCCATCTCTGCCTCTTAGCCTTCCTTGTATACTCTTCTGGTTCTATACCTCCTTCTTTGGTTACTCCCCTGGGTCTGCTTTGTCATCTCGTCCCTTACATGTGTTCATACCAAGAGGCTCAGTCATGGCTCAGTGTTGCCATTAACAGTGTTCTTGGAGGTGTCTGCAAAGCATTGGTAGTGGATGGTGAATGTGGCTATGGTGCATGGAATGTTTCAGATTGAGTGGATGGGTGGGTAGGGTTCTGGTTACGAAACTTGTGTTGTCCTGAGCTAGGGAGTTCTAGACTATGACTGACTATAGAGGTGAAACTGGAAAGAAAGAATATACAGCACACTTCGGAGAAGTATGATTATGGCAGTTTGGTACCAAATGGGTGTGCACATGTGTGTGCTTGTGTGCATGTGTGTAGTGTAATGGGGTAGATGTAAAATAAGACAGAAGGTCTTGCCAAGGATGTTCACAAGCCTTGAGACAGACTCAGAAATAATGGAATTCTAAATATGTCAGGGTAGGAAGGAAACAAAAGCTGTTGAGGACTCCTTGTCACTCACTGGTTTTGGTTGGTACTGGACATAGTAAGAAGTAGGCACTCAGTACTTTGTCTTTCTGGGGCATCTACTCTCCTCTTTCTCCTTATCTCTCTTTTGTTTTCCTGGCCTGGAAGTGGAATTTTTAAGTTTACCTCCTGTCTCATGCAGAGACGGAAACTATTCATTATAGCTGTGTATCTCCCTGATCGTTTTTCCTCTTGTACCAAATGTGGTCGAGCCTCAAATCAGGAGGTTTGAAATATTACTTAACTTTCCTGTCCCTTAATTGATCAAAAATGTCCTTTCTGTCAACTCTTGAATCTTAGAACCTCCTTGTGTCCTTGACCGCTGAACAAAGGAAGAGGTGTTGGGAGATCCAATTGTAATCAATATTGTATTGTTTGCATAGTAATTTGGAAATAGTTATTGTTTCATGGTAAATGAAAATGAGCATGTCTGAGGTTTTTGAGGGAGGTTGAGGCTGACATGGACGGAAATCCAGATGTTCAAATCATTTTACAATCACTCTGTTTTAAAATACGTGTGTAAGGACTTAAATGGGCAACTTTATTTCATTGCCTCTGGAGATGAATAGGACCAGTGCGACTTTGGTCGGTTGGAGTGATTTTGGGTCTAGGAAGGAGAGAGGCCCAAGCAAAATCCTTTAATCTTGGCAGACTCAGGAGGAGAAAGCTGATAGCACTGCTGAGGTCAGTTATCTATGCTGCTTGATTTCTCTCTGGGAGAATCACTTCGCTGTAGATAGGTCACTGATTACAGTCCACCGAAAGCATTCACAGTCAGACTCACATAGTCGGTTACATCTGTTTTTACTAACATTTTACTGTGTCTTCTTCCTTTTCAATTGAAGTCTCCTTTAAGACCTGCAAACTTCTTCCTGCCTAAAAAATTTCCTTCCTTCCTCTCTTCCTGCCTTTCTTCCTTCAGATGTACCTTGGCTATTACTAAATTGGACTAGTAATCCTTGCTTATGCATGGCTCTCTTTTAGTAACTAATCAGTTAGTTAATTAACTAACAATAGAATGAACAACCAAGATGACATCATCCAACTGGAGAATGAGAACACTGTTAATAGTTTATATTTACCTCTGTGCTTCTCCTCCCCAGCCTGTGTGCCTGTCTTTTTTCCCTTACCCCTTCGTGTTTATTATTTTGTTGCCTGTTTTTGTAGTTGTTTTAATAGTTTTATCATAAGTGTGTGTATGTGTGTGTGTATATGATATATACCTATGTATGTATCGATCTATATACGTGTATGTGTATAACCTAAATATATAACCTGAATGATATACTGTTTACTTTTACTTGTTTATGAACTTTATAAAAAGTTTGTTATTCCATATGTAGTAACCTGGAATTAGCTTTTTCACTCAATATTATGTTATGAATATTCATGCAAAGTTATGTACAGTTTAGTTAATCCATTTTTCTCTGCTGTATGATATTCCACTATATTAATATGTCATAGAATTGGGTTGTTTCTGAGATTTTTGTGGTTAACAACACAAAATAATTACTATTCTTATCCATATCTCCTATGCAGGGAGTTTTTTCGGGCCTGCTTTAAGATTCAGTGGGAATATGTATATGAAAGTGCTTTATAAGCTGGGAGCTGTAACAATGTGCTCAGATATGTATTTTAGAAATGGGGACTAGAATGATGATACACAGAGAGTAAGGAAACCAGAGGTGAGATCATTATAAAAATCCAAGAAATATTAGGAGTCTGAGCAATTGGAAATGGGAGAAGAACAGGTTAGGTCTGAGAGAAATTGGGAATGTACTTGCTGGAAACTGGAGGGTAATTGGATGTGTGGTTTGCAGAGAGAGAGAACTTCTCCCCACGGTTCCCTCTACAGTGAACAGTTAGGAGGTGCCCCTGTTAATTGAGATACAAGGTAGAAGATGAGAGATAAGGGTTTGGAAGGAAATCCAGTGAGGTCACTTTTGACAGTTTGAGCTTTAGGAAGGATATCAGTGTGGTATGGGTGGTAGACAGTGGGAAATAATGAATATTTGATATGGTAAATGATGTCATTCACACCTTGTTGAGGAGTGTAAGTTATGAAGGTGATTCTTCAGGTGAGCTTTTGAGTAATGATTTGCAGACCGTTGACCTGTGAGAGGTCATTCCATAGTAACACTTGAGTGCGGGAGAATGTCGATCTGGCTTTGGCTTCTGAGTGGTACACTTTGGAAATGTGAAAAGAATAATTTTGTTTATTTTAATGATTCTGATTCATCATAAAAAATTTAAGTTCTTTTGAAGCAGGTCTCTATTTGTAATTATTTAAGGAAAAATCTTTTAGGTTTAAGTTAAAATCCTTTAGGTTAAGAAAAATCCTTTAATTAAATAAAATTGTTGACTAAATTTCTGTTTTTTGAAATATTCACTTCTCCAGAGCAACTTATTTCCTGATGAGAATGGTTAACAAACATTATTTCTTAAATGAAAAAAAAGACGAGGTAGTTTCTAATGTACAGTTTTAGGAACAATAATGCTTTTCGTACATTTTCTTTTCTTTTTTCAGTTACCTGACTGGATCAAGATTGGAGATCTGACTTTCAAAAATTGTCATCTTTTTGTAAACCTTCAATCAAAAGGCTTGAAAGGGGGAGGTATTACATTGATTTTACTGGGAGCGTATGCCATTTTTAGTTGCATAAAGATTATATTTTAAAAGTGAAATGAAAGTATATTCCATGGGATGAAATGAGGGGGTATCCGGGCCGGAGGAAAGCAAGGGTAGATGGAGCTGGTGAATTGTAAGAATGTGTGGGGTATCATGCCCTGTGGAGCAGAATCTTGCTGGGGCTTGCTCCTCTTGGCACTGTGTTTGGCACTGTGCCAAAATGATGTCGATAAATTTGTAGTGATGATTTCATTGTTTTAAGCACAGAGTTCTTTTTTAATGATACACAGATTTTTTTTCTTTTTTTTTTTTTTCTGTGCATCTGAAAAGTTAACTTTTCTTTTCCCATCCTCTCTATACTTGCCAGTCACCACCTCTCTGAAGGCAACCGGGTCAGTCAGTTCTATGATTCTCTCAGTTAGGAAATGCCTAAGGCTATTTGAACTGGACCGCCACAGGGACATTGACTATGCCGATCTCAGAATAATCAGAACATTGGTTGAGTTTGAGAATATTAACAATGTCATGATAGACACCGCTATCTCTGGCTTATTGTTTAGTGGCAAAGTACCTACAAAATGATGCCATTATTTCACTTGCTTTGGAAAATGGCAGCAATCCCTGCCCTCACCTCCTGCCATGCTTTTTATTTTTGAATTAATAATCTTTTGTGATATATAGTCTATTTCTGAACATTTTTTTAAAACCTGAATTTTGCAGTTTAATTAAAAGTCTTGAGAGTCGATAAATTGATTCCGCTTTGCTTTCTACTCAATCTTAGGTAGATTTCCATACCTGAGTGCTGCAGTAAAATGTATAAAGTCATAACTTGTATAATTTTACTATGTCTTAGAACCAAATAACCCAGTGGTAATAGTCATGGGATTTTTTTTTTCTAAATCATTTTTTAAATGTGTTATGGATTTTAGGTCGATTTGGTCAGACAACTCCACCACTTGTTGATTTTCTCAAGGACATTTTAAGAAGATATCCAGAAGGAGGACAGATTCTTAAGGTAGGGCATGTGTTGTGTACATGTGTGAATTTACTTTGATAAAAATGAGATGGAGTAAAATGAATTGGAAGTCCTAGTAGTGTTTCACTTTTTAAAAATTTTGTCTATATTTAAATAGCAGTATTTATTTCCCTCTGTGCCTGCAGTGCATATGCTGGATAGGATGGGTTGAAAATGCAGCCATTGTAAATACTTGAGGTTTCAGAGTCAGAGGAACTCACTAAGTTGTTGTGTGCTGTGATCAAGACACTGTTGCTCTAGGGACACTCTTTTTGTCATTTTACGTAAGTATATAGTGTAATTTTATAAATGTTATGTGAAACATCTTGCAGATACTTTACAAAACAACCTGTTGACTAGATGAACAAAATAATGCAAAACCTGCATTCAGGGGCCATGAACACATTTGACCCCTGGATTTAGAGATTTGCCTTTTAGGAGAATTTATTTAATAGGATAATGATTTTAGTTATTTGTTTCTATTTTCAGTGTATTCTTTTAGTTTGAATATACTCATTGAATACCTGTCAAACAACCCAAAAAACTGAACAACCATAAAAGAAAGCAATAGTAGAAGATAACAGCAAAAATTAGATTTTGTGTTTAAGCCTAATGAGGAAACTCCTCAATTAATTGTAAGAGTAGATCAACTATCCTGCATTTTTCTTCTTGTTGATTTATTTAGTGTTTGATGCCTTTAACATCTTGGCCCTCATTATATTTCTGGTTTAGATGCTGAGTTTTTAGAGAGTAAGGATTAGGTGTGTTTAATTGAATTTAAATAGTCATACTCTGATAGGTGCTGATTGGGGGGATTGCTCCATCATTAGTGATTTTATTTTTTTGTTGTTTTTATTTTTTATTTTTTTATTTTTATTTCTTTTTTTGGGTTCAGGAGTAGAATTTACTGATCCATCACTTACATATACCATCCAGTGCTTATCATAACAAGTGCCCGCCCTTCTTAGTACCCTCTACCTGTTTAGCCCATCCCCCCACCCACTTCCCTCCATCAACCCTGTTTGTTCTCTATCATTAAGGGTCTCTTATGGTTTTTTTTCCTTTTATTCACTTCCTACACATTCATCTGTTTTCTTTCCTAAATTTCACATGTGAGTGAATCATACAGTATTTGTCTTTTTTTGCCTGACTCATTTTGCTTAGCATAATACACTCTAGCTCCATCCATGTTGCAAATGGCAAGATTTCATTCTTTTTGATGGCTGAGTAATAGTCCATTATATGTATATACCACATTTTCTTTATCCATTCATCAGTCGATGGACACTTGGGCTCTCTCCCCTCGTTTGGCTATTGTTGATAGTGCTGCTGTAAACATCAGAGTGCATGTATCCCTTTGAATCTGTACTTTTGGATCCTTTGGGTAAATAGTAGTAATACTGTTGCTGGATCATAGGGTTGTTCTATTTTTAACTTTTTTAAGGAACCTCCATACTATTTTCCAGAGTGGCTGCATCAGTTTGCATTCCTACCAGCAGTGCAAGAGGGTTCCTCTTTTTCCACATCCTCGCCAACATCTGTTGTTTCCTATGTTGTTAATTTTAGCCATTCTGACAGGTGTGAGATGGTGGTTTTGATTTGTATTTCCCTGCTGATGAGTGATGTTGAGCATGTTTTCATGTGTCTGTTAGCCATCTGGATGTCTTCTTGGAAAAAATGTCTATTCGTGCCTTCTGCTGATTTCTTAACTGGATTATTTGTTTCTTGGGTGTTGAGTTTGATAAGTTCTTTATAGATTTTGGATATTAACTGTTTATTAGGTATGTCATTTTCAAATATTTTCTCCCATTCCATAGACTGCCTTTTAGTTTTGCTCATCATTTCCTTGCTGTGCAGAAGCTTTTTATCTTGATGAAATCCCAATAGTTCATTTTTGCTTTTGTTACCTTTTCCTCTGGCAATGTGTCTAGTAAGTTGCTACTGCTGAGATCAAAGAGGTTGCTGCCTGTGTTCTCTCCTGGGGTTCTGTTGGCTTCCTGTCTCACTTTTAGGTCTTTCATCCATTTTTAATTTATTTTTGGGTATGGTGTAAGAAAGTGGTCCAGTTTCATTCTTCTGCATGTTGCTGTCCAGTTTTCTCAACACCATTTGTTAAAGAGGCTGTCTTTTTTCCATTGGATGTTCTTTCCTGCTTTGTTGAGGATTGGTTGACCATATAGCTGTGGGTCTGTTTCTGGGTTTTCTATTCTATTCCATTGAGCTGTATGTCTGTTCTTGTGCCAGTACCATACTGGCTTGATGGCTACAGCTTTGTAATAGAGCTTGAAGTTTGGAGTTGTGTTGCTTCCAGCTTTGATTTTCTTTTTCAACATTACTTTGGCTATTTGGGGTCTTTTGTGGTTCCATATAAATTTTGGAATTGTTTGTTCTAGCTCTGTGAAAAATGCTGATGGTGGGGTGCCTTGGTAGCTCAGTCAGTTGAGTGTCCAACTTTTGGTTTTGGCTCTGGTCATGGTCTCAGGGTTGTGAGATCAAGCCCTGCCTCGGGCTCCAAGCTCAATGGGGAAGTCTGCTTGTGTTTTTCTCCCTCTCCTTCTGCCCCTCTCCCTACTCATGTGTGCACACACTGTCTCTCTCTAAAATGAATAAACCTTAAAAAAATGCTGGTTATATTTTGATAGGGATTGCATTAAATGTGTAGATTGCTTTGGGTAGTGTTGACATTTTAACAATGTTCTTCCAATCCATGAGCGTGGATTTTTTCCCCCATTTTTTTGTGTTCCCGTAAGTTTCTTTTCTAAGTGTTCTTTAGTTTTCAGAGTACAGATCTTTTACCTCTTTGATTAGGTTTATTCCTAGGTATCTTATGGCTTTTGGTGCAATTATAAATGGGATTGATTCCTTGATTTCTTTTTCTGCTGCTTCATTATTGGTGTGTAGAAATGCAATAGACTTCTTTACATTGATTTTATATCCTGTCACTTTATTGAGTTCGTATATTAGTTCTAGCAATTTTTTGGTGGAGTCTTTCAGGTTTTCTACATAGAGTATCATGTTGACTGTAAATGGTGAAAGTTTGACTTCTTCCTTGCCAGTTTGGATGCCTTTTATTTATTTCTTTGTGTTGTCTGATTGCTGAGGCTAAGACTTCCAGTACTATGTTAAATAATCATGGTGAGAGGGGCTATCCCTGTCTTGTTCCTGACTGTAGGGGAAAAGCTCTCAGTTTTTCCCCATTGAGGATGTTATTATCTATGGGTCTTTCATAAATGGCCTTTATGATATTGAGGTATGTTCCCTCTATCCCTACTTTGTTGAGGGTTTTTATCAAGAATGGGTGCTGTATTTTGTCAAATGCTTTTTCTGCATCTATTGAGAGTACCATATGGTTCTTATCCTTTCTTTTATTAATGTGGTATATCATGTGGCTTGATTTGCAGATATTGAACCACCCCTGTAGCCCAGGAATAAATCCCACTTGATCGTGGTGAATAATTCCTTTAATGTACAGTTGGATCCTATTAGGTAGTATCTTGTTGAGAATTTTTGCATCCGTGTTCATCAGGGATATTGGCCTGTAATTCTCTTTTATAATGGGGGTCTTTGTCTGGTTTTAATCAAAGTAATGCTGGCCTCAGAGTTTGGAAGTTTTCCTTCCATTTCTATTTTTTGGAACAGTTTGAAAGTAATAGGTATTCACTCTTCTTTGAATGTCTGTTCGAATTCCCCTGGGAAGCCATCTGGCCCTGGACTCTTGTTTGTTGGGAGCTTTTTGATTACTCATTGAGTTTCTTTGCCAGTTATGGGTCTGTTCAAGTTTTCTATTTCTTCCTGTTTGAGTTTTGGTAGTTTGTATGTTTCCAGGAATATGTCCATTTCTTCTAGATTGCTGAGTTTGTTGGCATATACTTTTTCATAATATTCTCATAATTGTTTATATTTCTGTGGTGTTGGTTCTGATCTCTCCTCTTTCATTTGTGATTTTATTTATTTGGGTCCTTTCTCTTTTTGATAAGTCTGGCTAGGGGTTTATCAATTTTATTAATTCTTTCAGAGAACCAGCTCTTATTTTCATTGATCTGGTTTTTTTGTTTGTTCATTTCTTTATCATTTATTTCTGCTCTAATCTTTATTACTTCCCTTCTTCTGCTGGCTTTAGGCTTTCTTTGCAGTTCTTTTCTAGCTCCTTAAGGTATAAGGTTAGGTTGTGTGAGACTTTTCTTGCTTCTTGAGGTAGTCCTATATTGCAATATATTTCCCTTTTAGGATTGCCTTTGCTATAACCCCAAGGTTCTGGACTGTCTTGCTTTCATTTTCATTTGTTTTTGTGTATTTTTTAATTTCTTCTTTAATTTCCTGGGTAACCCATTCATTCTTTAGTGAGGTGTTCTTTTAATCTCCATGTATCTCCATGTTCTTTTAATCTCCATGTATTTCCAAATTTTTTCTTGTGGTTGACTTCAAGTTTCAAATATTGTGGTCTGAAAATTTGCATGGTATGATCTCAGTCTTTTTCTACCGGTTGCGGCCTGATTTGTGACCCAGTATGCGATCTATTCTGGAGAATGTTCCATGTGCACTAGAAGAGAATGTGTATTCTGCTTTAGGATGGAATGTTCTGAATATATCTGTTAAGTCCATCTGGTCCAGTGTGTCTTGCAAAGCCACTGTTTCCTTGTTAATTTTCTCCTTAGATGATCTGTCCATTGATGTAAGTGGGTTGTTAAAGTCCCCTTACTGTTATTGTATTATTATCAATGATTTTCTTTATGTTTGTTTTTAATTGATTTATATGTTTGGGTGCTCCCAAGTTGAGGGCATAAATATTTACAGTTGTTAGATCTTCTTGATGCATAGACCCCTTCATTATGATATAATGCCCTTCTTCATTTCTTGTTACAGTCTTTGGTTTAAAATCTCTTTTGTCAGATATAAGTATGTCTACTCTGGCTTTCTTTCGGTGGCCATTAGCATGATAGATGCTTCTCTACCCCCTCACTTTCAATCTGTGTCTTTAGGTCTAAAAGGAGTCTCTTGTAGGTTTTGCTGTTGGCATTGCCATAGGATCAGTATAAGCTCTCCTTAATTCTTGTCTGTCCTCACCGCTCTCTCCCCTCATTTACTGTGAATAATACAGGGTAAATTATTGTGTTTTAAAGACCCATCCATTTAAAATATAACCACTTGATTTGGTTTGGTCTAAGTCAGAGCTTCTCCACGCAGTTATCCTTTGTTGACTTTTCCTTACTTTCGACAAGGTCCAGAATAAACAAGAGATAATATCTTGAGTTCAAGTTTGATGATTATGGTGCTGACTTTAAGAGTTGGACTCTTATTTCAGAGTCTGGTGCTCCCTTCAAATGGACCACAGTCCAGCCTGTTTTTGGTAGGCATGCAAAACTGATTGGGGTTGTTGAGACTGAGGATTTTTTTGTGGCTACCGATGGGTGTAAATCTTGTAGTTTGCTCTTTCCTTTCTGTGTTGCAGAGGTGTGACCACCCATCTGCCAAACAAATAACACTACTACCTTCCTTGTGAGAAAGGAATGAGTCAGTCCTGACTGTGAAGAAGCTTTCAGCTTTAGTGCAGTGGAAAGACAGGTTCATAACCCAACTTCTCAAGAATGCAGAATACTAATTGGTACACACATACATTTTTCCTAAAAGAAAGTAAGTTTGGTAAGAAAGTGATAAATAAAGGTCTGTATTTGGTAACTACCTTGGGAAGAAGATACCTGTCCCAGAAGCAGAACAATCCATGCAGCTTTCAGAAATGGAGTAATTTCTTTTGAATGAAGGCTTTGAGTGGATTATAAATAAGAGAGTTATAGTCTCAGGATTTGTATTTGGGGTGAGGAGATAGCAAGTTAAAAATCGCATTTTAGGTGTATAATTGGAGAAGGACTCACAAGCTTTCAACCAGACTCTCAATGCTTGTGACAATTAGATGCAATCACATCCCCACTGGATTTAAAGGTAACGATGCCAATAGTGGGTTCCTGTTACTTAAATGTAATTACTTTTTAAACGTTATACATAAATTTGAAGATGGGCAGGTTACTGTATTATTATTAAATATTATTTTTTGGTGTATTTCTTGATTAGGAATTAATTCAGAACGCAGAAGATGCGGGGGCCACAGAAGTTAAATTTTTATATGATGAAACTCAATATGGAACAGAGACTCTTTGGTCAAAAGATATGGCACAATATCAGGGTAAGAATCAATAATTAGCTAGGAACAAGGTTTGTTTTATGTGTGAACAGGTCATTTATAGTGATTTACAATACTCTGATGAACAGTCTAATTACCATGCATACTGTACTTCTTGGTATACTTAATTCCACTTTTTTGGATGTTTTTCTCTGCTTTTGATGGGCAGGAGTCTGCTAAGTCAGTATTTTTAGAGAACAAAGAGTAAAAATGTTGAAAGTCAAAGTAACAATGTAAATACATAAGCCTCTTATTCTATTCAGTGAACTTGTGAGTTATATTATTAGGAAGACAGAAGGACACCCTTTCCATATATGTAACACTTCTCTGCATTTAGAAAGAAGTATTATTTTCTACTTTTAGGGTACCCTTGACGTGTTTTGATGTGGGTTGGGAAGAAGGATTGAAGGAGACAAGAGAATAAGGAAGGACAATGAAAGGAAAGACAGTAAGAGAACCATAACCAATCAACTACTGGCCTACTCTTTGACGTGTTGTGCTCAAAAGAATGTTCATAACTTTTAGTGGAACTTAAAAGTCAATAGAATGATATATATGATACGTACAAACTACATATGATTATATATAATAGAATGACTATATATAATGGAGGGTTATTGAAAATGAGAACGATTGATTCAGACTTCCCTAAACAGACTTTTAAAGAGGTGTAAGTCATATATTTTTGAAAAGATGTTTTATGATTTAGGAGAGTAATCAACATTAATTGTTAAATACTTAAACATTATATATTTAACATTTACTAGAGCTGATATATTCATTCTTTGGTCAGATTTGTGATGGGCAAGTTGTACTTGTTTGTTGTGTGAAGACAGTGAGACCTAACATACCAGGAGGCTGCCATTCTAGACCTGACCCCTCCTGCCTTGGTGATGGGGGCAGGCTGTCTCTCTACCGTCTTCCAGTTTTATAATGAGAGGAGTAACAAGTCAGGTGTCCTGGTTCTAGGATTCCTTGATTTATTGTTAACTACTGTTGAAAGATACCAGATGTGGAGAGGAGGCTCTTGTTTAGGTCCTGGTCCTGCACAGGCCCACCACGAGGCATGTCTCCACTGGGCACCAGTTTGCCCGGTGACTGCTCCAATCTTCATATTTACTCACCATGATTAAGTAGATGGCCTCGCCCTGCTTAATTTCAGTCCACTCGTCTGTAAATGGTAATAAGAACAAAATCTGCCTCCAAGTTATTTTTTTTTAAAGATTTTATTTATTTGAGAGAGAGAGAGAGCACAAGTGAGCACAGAGGGAGAGGGAGCCTGATGCAGGGCTTGATCCCAGGACCCCAGGTTCATGACCTGAGCAGAAGGCGAACACTTAACCAACTGAGCTACCCAGTGCTCCTGCTTCCAAGTTATTTTGTGGATTAAATGGGTTTATCTGTGTGATAATTTTATGTCTTGTGTCATACTGATATTATTATGTATGTACCGTAGAGCCTAAAGGCAACAGTGTGAGAAGATCCTAGAAGTCTTTTGCTTCAAACTCCTACCTAAAGTCTAGGATTTTTTGCTTCCAGCCTTGACTTCACCTCATTTAAAAAAACAAACAAACAAAATATATATATATATATATATGTGTATATGTATATATGTGTATATACACACATATATATATATATATATATATACATACACATACATATCAAAACCAGATTATTTAACTGTTTGTTAAAAACAGATTTATTAATTTGTGCATAAGTACAGTTGACCCTGGAAGAATGTGGGGGTTAGGGGTGCCAACCCCCGTGCAGTCAAAAATCTGTGTATAACTTCTGACTTCCCCAAAACTTAACTACTAACAGTCTATTATTGACCAGAACATCTTATCCGTAACGTAGTCAATTAACACATATATTGTATGCTATATGTATTATGTACTGTATTCTTCCAATATGGTAAACTAGAGGGAGGAAAATGTTAAGAAAATTGTAAAAAAAAGAAAATACATTTACAGCATTTACCAAAAAAAAATTCGTGTATAATCCGTGCAGTTCAAACCTGTGTTGTTCAAGGGTCGGCTATACACTTAGAGATAGGGTCTTTAAATTATTATCAGATGAGCTGATTTAAAATAAACTTGGACACATTAAAGTAGGAAGAAATCATCTTTGATACCTTTATTTATAACAAATATTTGCTCAATGCTCTTGGATATTTGAGAATGTCTCTCTCTTATGTTCAGATATAAATGTTGTCTTAGCTGGTATTATTGTCTTGGATCTTAGTTTTGTTTCCCTTTATTGATACTTAATTTTGCAAAAGAGAACTCTTCAGTCCACCTTGTTTTTGTTCTTTTTTATATAATCAGGTGACAGAAGACTCAATCTGTCAAATCAGGTGCATAGAAATGAGGAGATCTCACCCATTTTCACACCAGTAAGGATTTCAAGGATGTGGTTAATTAAGAGACACAGTGAAGGAAGTATGGAGAAGTCTTGGACTCCCAGCACCTCCTGCTAGGTCCGTTCATGCTGTGCTGGACACACCTGGGCCTACAGTTAGCGGAGATGGCCTCTGAGTGATGCACGCAGGCCATCACCTACACAAAAGGAGCTATTTCAGTGATTAAACATGTTAATGTTTTTCTCTGATAATTAAATAGCTTGTGACTTTTTCAGGGAGTTCTGTTTCATAAATCTGTAAATTCCAGGTTTACTTATAATAAGCAAGTTCAAAAAAGTATCCCCTGGACTCCTCTGCTAGCAGATAGTGTTTTTGCCCAGAGATCTGTCATCAGCATATTTACAAGGAGATTTGGCTGGGTTCTCCCTCTCTCTCTCTCTCCCCCTATTCCCTTTCAGGAGTAAGTAGATTGCAGGGCTGCTGCTCACCTTTCCTTCCCAGATAACTAACTTCTGTCTGAGAAAATTGTCTCAAGAGGTTTATTGTTTTGTTATTTCACTCTCAGAACCAAGAGGCACCTTTTCAATCAGGGTTGATTGGGGTATTTTAAAATTGACCTGCAAGATAGAGGTGGAGATTCAGTGAGATATGAGATTAAACCTCCAGGATGAGTATGATTTCAGGATGAGTATAATCAGGGGCGCCTGGGTGGCACAGCGGTTAAGCGTCTGCCTTCGGCTCAGGGCGTGATCCCGGCGTTATGGGATCGAGAGCCCCGCATCAGGCTCCTCCGCTATGAGCCTGCTTCTTCCTCTTCCACTCCCCCTGCTTGTGTTCCCTCTCTCGCTGGCTGTCTCTCTGTCAAATAAATAAATAAAAAAAATCTTAAAAAAAAAAAAAGATGAGTATAATCAGATAATACCGTGATTAAAATCTGAAATAACTGGATTATGCCTGCTAGATACAGAAGTCAGTGAAGAGCGATGCATAGTGCTGCCTCACCGGGTTGTTTGCTGGCTGAGTGGGCTTGTCTGAGCGCTGCAAGGTTTAGCACCGATTAGCCCGTGTATCAGGGCGCGCCCTGGAAGCCGGCGTTTGCGTGTGTCCGGCGCGCCCCGGAAGGCGGCATACACATGTGACAGGGTGTGTTCCGGAAGGCGGCGTACGCGTGTGTCAGGGCGTGCTCCGGAAGGCGGCATACACGTGTGTCAGGCGCTCCCCGGAAGCCGGTGTACACGTGTGTCCGGCGCACCCCGGAAGGCGGCGTACACATGTGTCAGGGCGTGTTCTGGAAGGCGGCGTACACGTGTGTCAGGGCGTGCTCCGGAAGGCGGCGTACACGTGTGTCAGGCGCCGTCAGGAAGCCAGTGTATAGGACAGTTCCACACACGGGGGTGTTGGTCGCCTGTCTCCTTCCTTCTAGTAGCTCAGTGATGGGTCCGATGGGAGACAGTTTTGGTGTGTCGTAAACCTTGGAGAGTGAGGATGTGAGGAGGAAATTCTTTTTCATTTGAAGCACTACTTTGTTTGAATTTGTAAGAACATGCATCTTCTGTAACTTGACAGATGTTTTCTAAAAGCAGCTGGGCCTCAGAGGGTTTTTGGGTTGACAGTGGAAAGGAAGGGAGGTCTTCCTCCAGGCTGGCAGCTCTGCTTTGCTCCCGGCCGGGGTTACCTCGTGTGTTCCCTGCTGGATTTCTAATTCCCTTCTGTAGACCTTCTAGTTATGCAGGTTCTTTCTGGATTCTGGCAGAGGTTCACTCTCAGTCCTGGTGTTCAGTGTTGTGAAGTTTTGTGGTCCCTGTTTCTGTGTCTTCATAGGTATTTTTAATGGACATTTGGAGTAGGCAGAACGAGACACTGTTCGCCAGATGCCCTTTTGGCCCAGTTATAGTTAGCTGTTGATGATTAAGATACTAATTTTATTAAGATTCCTATAATAATATTTTGCTAATCATAAGTACTTAACATGTCATATCCCACTAATGATTACAACAGTCACGGTATCTGACTGTTTAGGCCTTTACTCTGCTAGGCATTGTGCTGGGCCCTCATTTGTACTGTGTCATTTGAGCCTCCACACTTTGCGAGGCGACATTGTTCTCATCCTTATTTTACAGACTAGCAGTTGAGGAGACTGAGCCTTAAAGACTTTCGTTTGCCCGAAGTGATGAGTTGGTAATGGTAGAATTGGGTCAGAAATCTGGAGTCCACTTCAGCCCCTGCATGCTCCTCCTCGGAAGGGCCTCGGCAGTCTTGGCTACTTTCCTATCCATCCTTAGACTATTTTACACACAGCACCAGGCCATTTTTTGTAAAACAAAGGATGGCCAGCATCCTCATATCTGAGCTTGAATTTATAGGCACGTGAAGAGAAGCTTCTGGGGGTGCTGGAAGGTTCTCTGTGTTCATTTGGATGACATTTCCACAGGTTTATTTGCTTTGTAAGAATTCATCAAGCTGTGCACTTAAGATCTTTGCACTTTATATAAATTATTTTTAAATATAATTAATTACTATAGTTGAACATAGTCAAAGAATGTTAGAGATTCTGAAGTTTCAAAAAGTGGTGTTCCAAGAATATTTTGAATGATAAAGTCACATTATAAATGCAAATATTTTGAATTATAAAGATAACCTTTTAAAAGAACTACTTTGAAGACAGGGTAGTAGTATTCTGAAGTGCTGATTTTAAAATTTGTCACATTAATGGTTATTTTAGTTACACAGGTAATGCCTTGTATAGAAAAATCCACAGGCTGACAAAAACAGAAACAAACAAGGTGATTATTAACATGACTAAAGGATTATTTTTCTCTTTATGAAAAAATATATTAACAAGGTTTTTTTAGATAGCAAGTCTCCTTAGTACATTTATAGGTTATCCTGTTTACAAAATGATTTAAATATGCCATTTAGGAACAAATTTTATAAAGTAATACTATACTCTGATTAACTTCCTCATTTGCTCTGTGGTTTGGATGTCTAAGTATCATAAAATCCTTCATTTTTCCTTTTTGGAGTTCTGGCCAGCAATCATTTTTTTTTCCTGCTAGTTATTTTTTACCATTAGTTTGTGTTTTTACTTTTATTGTGAAAATCAGAATTATCATGCAGAATTCAGTCATTCCATTCACTTCTTTCTATCTTCCCATGGAATAAGCAGTTTTATGTAGAGGAAGCTCTTGACAGAGGACTGAACACCACAGCTTACTTCTTTCTGAATACTGCATGTGCGCTTTAACACGCAGGGCCGGCTCTGTATGTATACAACAATGCAGTTTTCACCCCAGAGGACTGGCACGGCATTCAGGAAATAGCCAGAAGCAGGAAAAAGGACGACCCCCTGAAGGTTGGAAGATTCGGAATCGGGTTTAATTCTGTCTATCATATAACAGGTATAGTATTTAGTTTTTGAGTCACGGTTGTGAAAATTATTTTAACCTATATTTTGTAATGTATTTGGTTAACTTTGGAGATGATACTTTGAAATTCATCTTTTCCACATTTTCTGGTGGCAGCCAGAAATATGCCAGTGAACTATCCATGTTTTCTAAAGTTACCATGGTCGATACACCAGAGCTTCATCATGTGATGCTAAAAGTTAATGTCGTGATCCGATGGGATCAGTGTAATATTATATAGTAAGTTATCTTACATGAGGTTTGAAATGTAGCTCTTGAAATGCCTATATAAATTGTTCCTACTCTAAAAAAATTTTACACTGAATATCTTTGAGTCAGACAAACATTTTCACAGATTTTCTTGTACATATTTTTAATTAGGAGATTAAAGAGGAAAGTATAATACTCAGTAGAATTGAATAACAAAGTGAAGATCTTTGATTCTGGTTTCTCAACATTTTCCTGATAAAAATTTTGCTCTTCTTTAACTTTTGAGTATTTTAAAGATTACTTTGAAATCATGTTTGAATCTAGACAGAATATGAGGATTCTGGTTCATGGGTACAATAGGAAGTACATGAAACTTTTGGTGTAGACATCTCTAAGAGTAGTTGGCTATTCTTCCAGAGTCAGAGCTCTCAGTTTTTATTTACTGTAGTTTGTGCTAAGAAGTTTTTTTTAATGGGATTGGCACTTGCTATGGTTTAGTTTCAAACTCTGTTTGCATTTTGAACTTGCAGGAGGAGAGACTGAGCTAGCTGGCAGAGCTATAGCTATAGCTAGGGTAACCATATAACTAACTGTTCACACTGGAACACTCAGCAGAGTGGAAGACGGTGGTATCATTCTCAAACTGCTCGTCTGAATTGGAGCTGCAAGTGGGATGTTGGGTCACCCTCACTATAGTCCAGTTGTAGTAAGCGTCTATTTTGATTGCATTTATATTATTATAATATATTGTGTAATGTAAATTATATGTTAAATCATATCTCACAGTATTGTGTAACAACTATACACGAATGTTAATGTTGATGTGTTTATTTATGAGTTACCCCTCAGGCCTGTGACGTGTGGAAGTTTTAAAATTTTATGGGGGCACATAGGTGAATTGCATAAGCATGGAGACTGTCGTACAGGAATGAATTGTTTAGTCAGAGAGTCTAGCTGACTGCCAGCATCTGCAAATCACTGTGGATTTGTTTGTTCCCTGTTTGCGAATGAGCACGGTTATGTGGGACGGTATTAACTGGAGTGCTGTGCTCTAATCTGAGGATTTGCGAAGGTCATGCATTATGCTTTACAACTGTCAGGAATCTCTCTGATGTAATTTCAGTAACGGGAGTGCAGATGTGATGTAAAGGGAGTGCAGACGAGAGTGCCATCCCACCATTGTTGATGGATTTAGCGGCTGGGTTGGTGGATGTTACATTTCCTACTTAAAATACCTGGAAGTTTAGGAGTCCGTGGTTGTGACAGCTCAGCCTGCTGAAGTCCATAGCATCTGACATTTCTAGTTTTTCTGCCTCTGTGGAAATATTATTCTTTCTGTGGTTGAGAAACAGGTGAAACAGTTGCTATTGGTTTTAGGAGCCATGCTACATAAAAAATTTGTCTCTTGCAGCATTACGCTTAGGTTCCGTGTGGTGAGGTGTGCTCAGCATGAGAGGCACAGGGGTGGAGGCGAACTGTGGTGTGGGGGGGGGCTTGTTGTAGACTCACCCCAGGGCTTTTGCTCACCAAGTAACACGGTGGGCAGAGTCACCTGTGCGGTGATTTCTCTCCCCCTCTTTGCAGAGGATCTGTGGTTGAAATGTTTGAGTGTAGGATGCAACTCTTTGTATAATTGAGTTCAGGTGGCTGTGGGGGCCGAGTATAAATATCCAGATACCCTTTACATATGTTAATTGTTTAGTAGGTGTTTGAAGATTTAGCTTACGTTTTCACAGTAAGCATTTAAAGTTTCTCTGCCTTGTATTTACTGAATCAAAAGAGAATCGTTAGATTTCATGTTCAGAGAATCAAATTTCTGAGCTAAATTTAGTTTGATTTTAGATAAATCTGTGTTTGAGTCACTTTACGGTTTATGCTTTTCCACATATAATATTTTGATAGTAATTATACATTGTAATTATAATTGTCCATTAAATTTCAGAGTTGATCGTGACTGTTGAATTTTTCTTCACAGATGTTCCTTGTATCTTTAGTGGTGACCAGATTGGAATGCTAGATCCTCATCAGACACTTTTTGGTCCGCATGAATCAGGACAATGTTGGAACCTCAAAGATGACAGCAAAGAAATTAGTGAACTTTCAGACCAGTTTGCACCATTTATTGGTATTTTTGGAAGCACCAAGGAAACGTTTGTAAATGCCAATTTTCCAGGAACGTTTTTCCGTTTCCCTCTTCGCCTACAACCTTCCCAGCTTAGTAGTAACCTCTACAATAAGCAGAAGGTTCTTGAGCTGTTTGAGTCTTTCAGGGCAGATGCAGACACAGTGCTGCTCTTCCTAAAAAGTGTGCAGGATGTCTCCTTACACGTCCGAGAGGCCGATGGAACCGAGAGACTGGTGTTTAGGGTAACTGCTAGTGAGAATAAGGCCCTGAAACATGAGAGGCCCAATTCTGTAAAGATCCTGGAAACTGCTATAAGTAATTATTGTAAAAAAATTCCAAGCAATAGCATAACCTGTGTAACATATCATATAAATATAGTTTTAGAAGATGAGAGTACTAAGGACGCACAAAAAACGTCTTGGCTTGTGTGTAACAGTGTGGGTGGGCGAGGGATTAGTGGTAAACTTGACTCTTTAGCTGATGAATTGAAATTTGTCCCAATCATTGGAATAGCCATGTCTTTGTCAAGAGATGATGAAGAAAAAGGAGCAATAGCTGATTTCTCAGGAAAAGCCTTCTGCTTTCTTCCTTTGCCGCCGGGTGAGGAAAGCAAAACAGGCCTCCCAGTTCACATCAGCGGGTTCTTTGGCCTGACTGACAATCGCAGAAGCATAAAGTGGCGAGAGCTGGATCAGTGGAGAGACCCGGCAGCTTTGTGGAATGAATTTCTTGTTGTGAACGTTGTCCCTAAAGCCTACGCAACTCTGATCTTAGATTCCATAAAACGTCTGGAGACAGAAAAGAGCTCCGATTTTCCCTTGTCGGTTGACATCATCTATAAGCTTTGGCCCGATGCGAACAAAGTCAAGGTGCACTGGCAGCCGGTGTTAGAGCCTCTGTTTAACGAGCTGTTCCAGAATGCAGTGATGTATTCCATTAGCAACCACTGGGTCAAGCTGGAGCAGGCCTACTTCTCAGAACTGGACGAAAGTTTGGAATACACAAAAACCGTTCTCAACTACCTCCAGAGCTCAGGGAAGCAGATTGTCAAGGTACCGGCCAATCTTGCTGCTGCCGTTCAGCTCGCTGCCTCCAGCCCCAAACCTGTGAGGAAGGTGACGCCCGCGTGGGTGCGGCAGGTGCTGAGGAAGTCTGCGCACCCGGGTGATGCCCAAGACAAGCTTCACCTTCTGGAATTTGTGCTTTCTGACCAAGCCTACAGTGAACTCCTGGGGTTGGAGCTGCTACCTTTACAAAACGGAAATTTTGTGCCCTTCTCCTCATCTGTATCAGATCAAGATGTTATTTATATTACCTCAGAAGACTATCCAAGGTAGAGCTCACGCTTCTGCAGTGCTTGTTTCCCTCCTCCCACCCCCACATACGTCTAGAGTCCTTTATTGTGAAATTCGTCAGTCATCATCAGTGTAGATTTTATAGTCAGGAAAACTTTTGCAGAAATACTTTGTTAAAATATGAAAGGGTATATTTTTACATTCTAAAGTGAAAAAGCATTCAGATGTTAATGAGCCAGAAAGTTATCGAACAGTTGTTTCTCTTGGAAATCTCAATAACAGAACACTGAAAACAGTGGTTCTAAAGTGCTAATAATGAAGTAAGATTAAGTCAATAATGAATTATTTTGATGAAATTGAATTTAATGGGAATAGTACATTAAGGAACTCTTGATAACTGAGGATGTGTATGACATCTCAGAAAATAAAGTTAATTGCATTCTAAGATGTTTAGACTATTCTGGACTTGGATATGGTACATGATGCTACCGTGTTTTAAAGTGAAGCCTAGATAATATTCGATCAAAAAGTATTGTAGTGTGATTTGGTACGTGCATTATAATTTATGTAATATAGTACATTTAACTGATTTGAAATTATGTAATAGAATTTCTTTATCTTAGAATTGTTAGAAGGTTACGATTGCTGTGTTTCTTTCACTTTTTAGGTCCCTTTTCCCAGGTCTTGAAGGAAGGTTCATTTTGGACAGCTTGAAGCCTCACCTTATAGCTGCTTTAAAGGAAGCTGCCCAAACCCGAGGTATTATAGTTGCTTAGTCTTTTTTTTTTTCCCACAATAAACCTATTGCTAAAAATATAAATATTTTTTATAAGTTTTCTGTGAAGTTGAACCAGTATGAAATTGCCAGGAGTTATCTATTCTAGACCTATAAGTCAACACTTTCAGATGGTTCAACCTAATGTAATTGTTACATTCTAAGGCATTTCATTGCTAGATTCTGACATCTAAAAGAATCCAAAGGTAGGTGTTGTATTTCAAAACCTCTCCTGTCAGGGTAGGGTGGTATGCATTTACGGTAATTTCTTACACAGCTTTTTTTTTTTTTTTTATTAAAGATTTTGTTTATTTATTTGTCACAGAGAGAGAGAAAGAGCACAAGCAGGGGGAGCGGCAGGCAGAGGGAAAAGCAGACTCCCCGCTGAGCAGGGAGCCTGACTCAGGGCTTGATCCCAGGACCCTGGGATCATGACCTGAGCTGAAGGCAGATGCTTAACTGACTGAGCCACCCAGACATCCCTTACACAGCTTTTTAATGCTTTCCCATTTCGTTTCTCATGTGTACCCCCAGTCTCATATCTTGTAGCCCATGTAGTAGTGAGCACAGCTGTTGTTGGTTGGATCGGACAGAGGAAGGAGGGAAAGAGGATTGGTTCAAGGTCAGAAGCTAGTGTGTGCCTGGAGCTCAGGGCTTGCCCCTGCCAGCCTTGTGTTGCCCACACCACCCAGTCCTTCAGAGTTTCGTGTGGCAGTGCTGGCTCAGCTCCGGGTATTGCAGACTGATGGCAGTGTCAGGAAAGGGGACTCTTGAGGTCTTGGCAAGGGATGAGTGTCCTTTATTGAGAATCTTTTTAGGGAAAGACAGAGTGGTCTGGGGGGAAAACCAGCATGGGTCTCAATTTAATAGTATCCTTAAACTTTTGTGAGCATCCTTTCCCTTATATAACCATTGTCTGAACTCTTTCTAAGTTAGATACTGTCCTGAAAAATTCTGGATTTGTCCCATCGGTTAAGGTTATAAAGCATATTTCTTGTGGTGTGTCTTTTATAGCATATGCTGTTTCTTTTGAAGGATAATGACTAAAGGAAAAGTTGCTAATCATTATACATCTTTATTCATTTAAATAAAAGTGAAAGGAGTTGGAATGGGGGAGGCGAACTAAGGATGAGCCCATGTAAGACTAAAGGAAGAAGAGTCTGCAGTGCTGTTACCATAAGGATCTGTAACTGTGAGCTAGGAAGTGGATATTGATCTTTCCACTAGCTAGATGATTCACTTAGTTGGGAATGGTCGTCTTCAGAGTAGCCTTTTCTGGAAGTCTAACCTTAGATTCCTATAACTCTGCTGTTCTGTGTTCCAAAATTTTAGAAATCCTTATTTTTCAAAATCTGTATTATAGTCTTGTATAAAAACTTTACATTGCAATATAATGCACATACATATATAATAATGAAAAGTACATATATCATAAATGTAGGCTCAATACAATTTTACAAACACACCTAGGTCAAAACCCAGAAGATTGCCCACACCCAGACCCCATCTCAGGCCTTCTCCAGTCCTATCCGCTCACACCGTGATCCTGGCATTGAGTAGCACAGAGGAGCTGAGCTGGTTATTTGCTTTCTGGAAGGGGAATCATGCAGTGGGTGTGGTGTGTCTGTGTCTTTGACTTGCTCTTATCCATCCAGGTTGTCTGAGTTGTAGATCCTTCTTTCTCGTGTGATGTATTACTTTCTTTTGAAGAGAATGTTTTTGTTAATGGCCAGTAGTTTCTCGGGTGGATGTAGATTTGGAAATCAGCCCAGTTATTCAAGTTATTCAGAACCAAATCAGGTGCAAAGGGTACAAGTCCTACAGAATAATACTGCTTTTACTCAAAACTTCTCAGATACCTGTGGCACAGGGCACGGCCACAGCTTGCTTGTCTAGCCTTACGGGGATGGGGGTACCTGTCGTTATATGTTTAGGAATGAGTTAAATTTATACATTTACTTAGATAATTTGACATTTTTATAAAGTTGAGTCTTCCCACTTTGTGTGTCTTTTCATTTTCTCATCTACTATGGATTCTGATTTGTTATTTTGGGATTATACCATAAGCACTGTTTTGTTTCTGGCTCTTGGTTAATTTTCTCTGGACTGTTACACTGGATGGGTCGGGTTGACTCTTTGTTTGTCACTCATAATGTGTAGCTCGGTTCTCCCAGAAATTGTCTTCAAGGTCACTTTTCTTTATCTCAGTTTAAGTTTAGGCTACCATTCTCATGATTATTTAGTAATCCTGACCTCTAACCTTTTCAGTATTCTATCTGGCCATATGGGTAATGGGTAACTGCCTCCTGGGCATCTTCCCTATTATTTTTGTACTATTAGTTCCAGGAAAAAATTAGTTTTTGATATTCATTTGTTTCCTTGAACAGTTTTAATGTTTTGGGAGCATTATGATGTGGAGGCTGATGAGGACCCAGTAAGTGACACCCTTGCTTTGCTTTTCTGAGAGCTGAGTCGGCGAAGAGATGCCCAGAGAGGAGTCCAGCAGATAAACGTCACAGATCACCCCTGACATCCTGATGGTGTTGGAGATCATGACTGATGGCAGGCAGCTTGCTTCTGCCCTTGCTCCAGAATCATCCAGATTAGCTCACTGGTCTAGACACAGGCAGCGTGGGAGACCCCAGCTGCCCTGCACGGGCTGCCCCTGCACAGCACAGTGTAGGAGGAGCCACCCCTGATGACTTCTTGGGAACATGCAGGTCCTTTTCTGAAGTGACCAGTCAGATATGCTACTCCATGTTCTGGTGGCATGAGCAGTCGGGGGGCATTAGTAAGTGTGGGAGAAGAGAGGCCACGTGCTATTTATGGAGCTCCCTTCATATGGTAGGGAGCATCATACGTATACAACATTTGGTTTTTTATTTATTATTTTATCTTTTTTTGCTCTAAATAATGATTATGTGGCTGTTTCGCTGGCATAGAGCACTGTGGACTTCTCTTTACTGATTCTCAGTAACAACAGATTGCCCAGTTTTGAAAGTACTGCTGCCCAGAATTGAAACATGAGGTTTTTTTTCTCTGCAGTGGGTACGTCTTTAATTTCATTGCTCGGGTAAAATCTGTCTTATTATTTGAGAGTTTTACTCGTATTGCATTTAGAATACTGAGCTAAATATCAAGAACTGCTTGTATTTTCACTGTTTGCCTCTACTGCCCGTTTATTGTTAGCTTTAAACATTGTTTCAGTCTTTCCCTTTCTGGGGAAAACAGAACAAACTTGACTTTTGATTTCCTTTCTTGCATTCTGTCCTGGTCCATCTTCTAGAAAGAGTAGGATATGCTTATGGGCTGCACCTGCTCATCATCTGTTATCATTGCAAATGAACCTTTGCTTCTGTTAGATTTGCAATAAAATTGCCTGGCTGAGGTCACCAATTAATGACTTTTTTATTGTTAAATCCTGTGGACTTTTGTTGTTGCTTTTATGTGATCCCTCTGAAGCTTAGATGCTATTGCTCATGCCCTTTCTGAACGCCCTGGCTTTTATGGCATCATTCTCTTTTGGTGTCCTTATGCTTCTTTGCCTGCTCCCCAGAGTTATTTGTGAATTCCTATTCCTGAGTTTATCCTTGAGTATGGGCTAGTGTAGGAGCCCTCACTCACCTCTTCCATTTTGCTTTCACTTTCTTTGAGTATCCCCACCCAGCCCAGGCACCTGCCGCCATGCCTGTGGAAGGACCACTGCATCTCCCGTTGCCATCCCAGTGTCAGGAGGGGTGGTGTAGTGTAGTGGTTACGTGCCTGAGACTTTGTAGTCACACAGATCTGAACTGACACCTGACTTCTCCATTGTGTGACTCTGGACAAATTAGCCAGCCTCTCTGAGCCTGTATTTCCCAATCAGTAACAAGGTAATACAGTAACATCCTTCCATGAGAGTCTGTCTGAAGCCCTTAAGATTCAATGATATCCAGTGCAAGATTGCTTTATTACAAGGTTAAAGAAATGAGAGTAAGGGTTGAGTCAAGGATGGCAGGCAGTCACAACTTTCTAATTGAGTTTTATCCAGTTTTGCCATATCGCAGCAGGGCAGATTATCGAAAAGCACTGTTGTATTGTTACTCACGGTGGTCGTTACTTTGGCGATCACATGATGCATACGTCATATGTACAGTTCAACACGATAATGGGCACATAAGGACACTGAAGAAATGGCTGCTATTATTTTGCACTTGGAGTTCTGTAAGTGTCTCGAAATCAACATTTTCACGACTTGAGTCCTCATCCTCTTCTTAAATCTCTTTCCCCTGCTTCCCAGCTCTCTGGTTTAGGCTTTCTCTTCCTGTGCTGCCTCTGTCGTAGCGTAGGTCCCTCCTCACAGATTCACTCGCTCCAGTACTCACTCTTCACCCGATCATGTCCCTCCCCTGCTCGGCATCAGAGGACACTGATCCTTTCAGGTTGGACTTGGTCTTGTTCCTGTGGGTGACAGGGCTTTCTGTGATTGTGAACTCGCCATCTCGTTGGCTTTGGTTGATTCAATGTCCTCCTCCTGTACTCGCCATCGCAAGCACTTGTGGATTGATAAACTTACCACTCTATCCATCTCATGAGAGCAGAGACACTTGTCACGACCATGTAGCACGGGAACTGCTTCAGGGTGGGTGCTTGGTAATTGTTTTTATCTGAATGAAAGCTTTCTCATGTCTGTTTTTTGTATGTGGTGTTCCTTTTGCTTAGAACACTCTCTCCATCCTCCACTTTGCTGCTCTGACTTGGATTCATCCTTTACACTCTAGCCCACACATGTTCTCCAAGAGGTTGCCTTTCACGTGGGCTGCCTCACGCCCACCCCTGCACCTCTGAGGTAGATGCCCCTGCTTTGCTCAGGGTTCTCAGTACATAGTCCATTCAGTCCTCTCTGACTTATCATGCTCATAATTTTACTCTGCTAGACTGTAAAATCCTTGAGAGGAGGGACCATCTCTTACTTTGTTTTTGTATTTCCAGTGCCTGCTTGACAAGTCTGGTTGGACATGTTCATGCTGCCACATGCTGGGCTGGGGATGGTGTTGCAGGGGACAGGGGCACAAAGATGAAGAGGGAAATAAATCCCTGGGATTGTGCCTGTGATTTACTGTTAACTTTTCAGATGAGTATCTTCTGTCCTCTTACTTGTTCTCCATAACTGTGAGACAATCGAGTATATATTGTCCTCTTCATTTGAGTTATTTGAGTGTTAAGTTACTTGAACAAATGCTTGACTATCAGAATTTGGGGAATAGTTAGAAGAGAGGGTAGATGGGTTTGGGAGGAAATAAATAGAAAAAACAGTTATATCAGACAAATGGTAGGAGTGCCTGATAGGTTAGCACCAGGATCCTGTTTATATTTGAAATATTTTTAAAATTTACTTATTACATATGCCCCCCCCAGCTCTGTTTCATGACCAAAGACTTCTAGTAATCATTTGTATAAATTTCCCGTGTGTACCAGGCATTGTGTTAGATGGAGATAATGTGAAGAATAACAGTGAAGGGGCTTACAGTCCAGTGGGGACAGCAATGTAAATAATACTGCCATTTAGTGGGATGTGTCCTGTGTCAAATACTGAGAATAGGGTCTGTATGAGGAGGGGGTGGCAGGTTGGGGGCCCTCACAGAGGAGCTGGCATGTGTTCTATCTCAGATGTTCAAGGGAAAGACCGCAAACATCATGGCTGGAGGGATGGCATGTTCACCTGTCCATGCTGACACTACTTTGTGATGATTTACGGTATTCATTGCAGAGACGATCTCATAGGTGTATGTAAATCTTCAGAAGTAGCAATTTCAGGTGCCAACCTCAGGTACATAGATGAGCAATAATCCAAAGATTTTGGTGTAAGATTTGTTCCATGAGGATGTTCTGGGTTACTACTTCACAGCCACCTGTCTAACAGAAGGGCCCTGTCTTAGGAAGTCTCCCAACCGCACCCTTGCCTTCCTTCAGGTGGCCATTATGTCTCACCTGGAATACGGGACTAACCTTGAAAGTCTTCCCACAACCATTCTTGCCTCTCTAGTTAGCACAACAACAGTACTGCTATGATTATCTTTCTTAAATATTGTCCTGCTTTTTTATCTGAAGATCTTTCAAAGGCTTCCCCTTTTTCCTTGGAATAAGGGCCAAAATCCTTAACATTTCTTATGAGGGCCTTCATTATGTGGCTCCATTTCTGGGTGTTAAAAGGTGCCTGGAATCCAATTCATGGAAAGGATATATCAGTATTTGCTATTATTGTGATTATTATTAATAATCTCTTTTATTGTTTCCCTTGATCCTTCTCATATTTGGGAGATGGCCTGTTCTTTTCCTCCCTTAGGTGTTGTATGCCTCGTTTCCTTTGCCCGCCTATCTCACTCTCATGCTCATCTGTCTCTTGGCCCATGTGTCCTCATGGTACACTGAGCCCCTCATACCACTTGTGCCCCACCCATGTACCTGTTTCATCATTTATAATAATTTATCTAATACCTGCCTTCCCCATTAGACTATAAGACATGGTCTGAGGTCATGTATCGTGTTTATTTCTGTCTCTAGCACTGAGTCAATATTGACTGACAGAATGTCTCTAAAGTAATTGGAAGGATGTTCAGATTAGAAGAGTTTAAATTCCATTGGTAAGAGCATGGGCTCTGTGTTAGCTGCCAAGGGTAACCTAATGTAGCCAAACACACAAACATCACACAGAGCTATGGAGTAGTGTACCTGAGCCAGGAAATGACTTGCTTCAGGCAGAGGAGAGGTTAGATGGCCATGGAGGAGTCTTTGATGTTTGATATTATAGGTAGTTACCATAAGCAAGCAGTGGAAATATATGAGAAAACCTCCCTTTCTTTATCATAGAGTCCGAATTATACTTACTTTATAGATATACTCCAAAAATTGAGGACTTACTTTGTAGAATGGAGTGATTTACTTTGTAAATTAGCTGTCTTCCCTTTCTTAATTATTATTATTATTTTTTTAAGAGGCAGGGGGGAAGGGTAAAGGGAGGGGAGAGGGAGAATCTCAGTCGGGCTCCATATGCAGTGCAAGGCCCGAAGTGGGGCTCAGTCTCATGACCCTGAGATCATGACCTGAGCTGAAATGAAGGGTCAGATGCTTAACTGACTGAGCTGCCCAGGCACCCTTCACTTTCTTAATTCTTATCTGGAATATCTGAATATCACATGATAATCATCTGTACAAAAAACGTATTGGGAGCTTATCAAATGACTTTATTTTGCTGTTGAAATGTAATTTATACATACAAAGTTCATATTCCTTTCTCCTTTGCTTTCTTTCTGAATTAAGATTTCCCACCCATTATGTAGTTTGGATTTAGTTTGCATTGAAATACATTTTTAAATCTTAAATGTATATTCTGCTATATTTGGAGTTTTGTTTATGGCTTTTCTTTTACATAATGGTGTGTAAGATTCCATAGACAGTGCTATCTTAAGATGTAGAATAATTTCTGTAGCCATCATGTGAAATTGTGACAATTCTGGCTTTTTCTAAGATTGGATTTAATTATATTCTAGCACAACAACTTCTCTGGGGATATTCAGGTATGGTAACTGACTAAATGTTGTATTTATTTGTAGCCTGATGTTTTTTGTTCATTTGATTCTTTGGATCTTGTTTTTTCATTTATTGAAGTAGCTAGAGATTATGTTAACTTTTTTTTTGTTTTTTTTTTCTCTGGTGCTGATTAAAGGAGAGAGGAAACTATATCAATATAGGTATATGGGTGGTGGTTGTACATACCACAATAAAACCATATTTAAATGATTTGAAAACATTTCATAGAACATTTGGTCTCAAAGAATTCTGCTGAAATTTGTATTTTAAGCTGTGGTTTTTAATGGGAAAGTGTGAATGAATGCACCTCTCTTACATGATACACATAAATATTGAGATTAGAAAGTGTAGAGGGGACCCAGTTCTGGGATCTGTGACCGTGAAGGGAGGAGGCTTTCTGGGCCCCACAGTGGTGTCGGGCTTACCGTGGCGCAGGTGGGAATGGCAGCCCCTTTACTTGGCACACTAAGGAAAGTAAAGTGGCTAACACAGCTTTCATTCGGGACAATCGGCTGATTGTTCTTACAGTGCCTAGTGTGTCATTTTGTTGACTTTTTTTTTAAATAAAAATATTTTGACTCAGCTGGTATTATTTTCCCCCAGTTCATGTTTCACTTGGAAAATGAGAGGATGTAAGATTTGCTTTACGGAAATTGTTTTTATGGTATATATTATTTTTGGAGTCAGTCAGTTCTTTGAAGTAAGCTGTACCCATATTCAAATTAATTGAGAAACCAAGTCATTGTTATATTGATGATTCCTATTAATACTAAATTTGGTTTCTAGCTCGTTACTTTTAGTATATGTTTTTAAACTCCAATGTATCCTAGATTTTAAGGTATAATCAAAGAGGAAAACAAAATGGTGGTAGGAGTAGGCTGTGTAGTTATCATATGCCCTGGGGATGCTCTGGGTAATGGCAGTGACCTCTCCCCTTGTCTCATGGCATCTCCTTTTCTAGATGAACACTAGGGACACTAGGAAGGCAGGATGCCAGTGTGAGCTTCTTGAGAAGAAATTTGGCCACCAGTGGATTTTTGAACCACACTGGCAGGCTCCACGTTAGAGTGGATGTTTCTTCTGCACCCCCATGGTTCTCGCGGTGCTGCCGCTAGAAATGCCCGGTGCCAGATGGAGTGCTTGGTGGGCAGACACGCGCTTTCCTTTCCTTCCTTGGTTTCTTTCTTTTCCCATCTTTCTTTCTGTTTCTGGGAAGATTTGACTCGTGTAGCTTACCATTGAATGGATTTCCACTCTGTCACACATGTATTTACAAAGAGATTTGGCTCTTTGTACTCATCAACCATCAAAGCTGCCACTGCCCCTTTCTGTACAAGAAAAGCGTAAAGAGCTGTTGCTGTGCTTACGGCCTCAGATGCTCAGAGTCAGCCGTCTGCGACTCCAAAGGAGTCTGGTCAAGTATAGTGAGCCCCCAGTCAGTGAAAGCATTCAGAACTAAGATTTCTTGGCTAAGTAAATGTTGAAGTAATCTATAATATCCTAGCTTCATCTCTGTCAAAAATCTTTCTCAAAGTTACTACTGAATATAAACATGCAAATAAATATAAACAAAAAACATAGTTCAGTCTTTAAAGAGTGATTCAGTGTGTTGATGTTTTTTTATTTTGAACAGATCGTTAGTAAAACAAAAACTACTCTTAGAAGGGTTATTTCTGAAATAATCATGTCTGATAATAGTTTAGATAAAACATTTCTGTCTCCAGGAACACTTTCAGTACTGTCGAGTTGACCTCTTTTGACAGTGCTGATGATTTTTAAGGCTAGGACAACAAATACACAGTCATTTATTAAAATGCTATAAAAATTATTTTGCCAATGCTGTTGGAGGTGCTTTACCATTTCAGTGGCTTTCTAACCTAAGACATGAAGACTTTTCTGTGTTAACATTTATACTTCAGGGTGAAAAGCTGAAAGCTTAAATACAAACTAAATAGAAATCAGGACTTCAGATTGAACCCATCTAAGTACTTAGAATTGTGTCTTAACTTCATTTTCTCTCTCCTTTATTTTTCCTTACGTTTTTTCAGTTGAGCATGACTGGTGTGTTAGTTGCATGTTATATGTGGTGTGGGTGTTTTCTTGGTATTTTATTTATCCATTGATATTAGATATTTTTCCTGAAGGTGGGTATAGTTTTATAAATTGCCAGTTTCACACGGGGATACTAGACAACATTATCTACCAAATGCACGTCATGTGGCCAGTATTAACGTAGAGCACAGGGTGTGCACATTTAATGTTTTGTTTTCAGAGTGTTCTGAATTTTAATTTCTAACTCTTTTTTGTATCTTTGGTATTATATCCTTGCCTTTCTTATGATTTGGATATTCTACTAATTCAATTCAGTAAGCATTTTTTTAGAACATTGTTGTTAAAACTTAATTATTAAAAATTATATTTTAATGGGACTCACAGGTCAAGGAGACTGTACTAGTCAGACTACTGACAAGATTTTATGATTTCCTAAATGTTACTACTGGATTTACCCTAAATCACACATGTAGAAACTGAAGATATTCAGAATTTGGGTATTGACATCTTCCAAAAGTTGCAAAATTGTGTCCTTGCTTAAATTTCTGTGGCAGTAATTTTAAAATGTCTTATTGTAGCACGAAAGATAATTTTCTTGGTAGAAGGTAAAGTTATCTTCCCGACGTGTAAGACTGTGAAATAAGCGTGTCCTTTCTTGGTTAAAAAATAGTGATGTACCCAAGTTTCAAAGGGCTTGAGACCCTCTTTCATAATTTTTTTAAATTAGTCTTTTTAAGAGTCTGGAAATTGTATGTACATAGGAAGTTAAAATTGTTAGTTTTCCACAAGATTGAATTTGAGATGCTTTTTATTTCTCTATATGGGCTAACACGTACCTATAGGTATATAGTGTTCTTTTCCTATTGATATTTTAAATACTCTGAATCGTAAAATATACTTAGAAATAATGTTATTTTCTGGACCAGTGGTTAAAAATCAGCAAAAATCTTTTTCCCTAGACGAAATCTTATTAGTCTCCTCACTTATAAAACGTCTAGAAGTAGAGCTGCTTGGTGGAGGACAAGCCCCGTCTCTGCAGCAGTGCCGAGCTACTCCCGTTTCCTTGTCCCTGAGGCATTTCTGCAAAATCCCAGGGCTCCGAAGAACACACTTTAATAAATAAGTAGTAAATAGCCAGGTAAAAGCTTCCTTGGACAAGCTGTGAATACGTCCCTACCTGAGCATGTAAATGGAGCAGTCTTGGGACCAGAACTTCATCCCCATTCTTTTTCCAGAGAGAAATCAGGTCCTAAAAAGATTAAGTGACACCTACCTTACACGTCTAGTTTTAGTGAGTGGAAGGAAAGTCTATAAGTGTTCTCGCTGCCTCAGCTTCAGAGAGTGTTGGTCATCTGAGACAGGGACTCCAATCTCCTGCCCCTCTCTTCCTCCCATGCAGCCACGTTTCCATACTGGAAACAGGAAGAAAGGAAATTCATATCGGGTTTGCTTATAAATTGCTTATCCTTAAATAGAATGGTACTTAGTTAAGCTATACCCACATTTTCTTTGGTGCTTTTATTTGTGGACAACCACTAAAAATTATTTTCCATGTTGATTCCATTTGTAGAACATCATAGGATAATTTTTAAAAATATACGCAAATGCATTTTATATATTTATTTAAAATAAGCACTTTCCAAAGAGAACTATTTCTCCCATAAGTCGTTGTAAATATAAGTGTATATGTAGATTCTCTATCATTACATAAAAATTATTTTAGCCCAGGTATGCTGAATGTTTGCATTTCTATAGTGTACTTAAATCTTCTAAAAATGGCTTCGTAGTACTATCTAATCTGCAAGAATAGAAAGCTAAATAAGTTACAGTAGAGTTATATGTATTTGTAACATTTCTGTATATGATTTACAGGAAGACCATGTACTCAGCTGCAGCTTCTAAATCCAGAACGATTTGCACGTCTTATCAAAGAAGTAATGAATACATTCTGGCCTGGCAGAGAGTTGATTGTTCAGTGGTATCCATTTGATGAAGACAAAAATCACCCATCTGTTTCATGGCTTAAAATGGTTTGGAAGAATCTCTATATACATTTTTCAGAGGATTTGACTTTATTTGATGAGATGCCACTTATCCCCAGAACTACACTAGAAGAAGGTCAGACGTGTGTGGAACTCATTAGACTCAGGATTCCATCATTAGTCATTTTAGATGATGAATCTGAAGCACAGCTTCCTGAATTTTTAGCAGACATTGTACAAAAACTTGGAGGGATTGTCCTTAAAAAATTAGATGCCTCCATACAGCATCCACTTATTAAAAAATACATTCACTCACCATTACCGAGTGCTGTTCTGCAGATAATGGAGAAGATGCCTTTGCAGAAATTGTGTAATCAGATAGCTTCGCTACTTCCCACACACAAAGATGCCCTGAGGAAGTTTTTAGCTAGTTTAACTGATAGCAGTGAAAAAGAGAAAAGAATAATTCAGGAATTGCCAATATTCAAGCGAATTAACCATTTATCTGATCAGGGAATTTCCTCTTACACAAAACTAAAAGGTTGTAAGGTCTTGCACCATACTGCCAAACTTCCACCAGATCTGCGACTCTCTATTTCAGTAATAGACAGTAGTGACGAAGCAACTATTCGCTTGGCAAACATGTTGAAAATAGAGAAGTTAAAGAGCACTAATTGCTTGAAGCTCATTTTAAAAGATATTGAAAATGCGTTTTATTCACACGATGAGGTAACACAGCTTATGTTATGGACCCTTGAGAATCTGTCCTCTCTTAAAAATGAGAATCCGAATGTGCTTGATTGGTTAATGCCATTAAAATTCATTCAGATTTCACAGGAACAGATGGTGTCAGCCACTGAACTCTTTGATCCTGATATAGAAATACTAAAGGATCTCTTTTACAGTGAAGAGGAAACTTGCTTCCCACCTTCAGTTTTTACCTCACCAGATATTCTTCACTCTTTAAGACAAATTGGTCTAAAAAATGAAGCCAGTCTCAAAGAGAATGATGTTGTGCAAGTAGCAAAAAAAATTGAAGCCTTACAGGTCAGTTCTTGTCCAAATCAAGATCTTCTTCTAAAGAAAGCCAAAACACTGTTACTGGTTTTAAACAAGAATCATACGCTGTTGCAGTCATCTGAAGGAAAGATGACCCTGAAGAAAATAAAATGGGTTCCAGCTTGCAAGGAAAGGCCACCAAACTATCCAGGCTCTTTAGTCTGGAAGGGAGATGTATGTAACCTTTGTGCCCCGCCAGATATGTGCGATGGAGCCCACGCGATTCTGGTTGGCTCGTCACTTCCCCTTGTTGAGAGTGTCCATGTTAACTTGGAGAAAGCTTTAGGGATCTTCACCAAACCTAGCATCAGTGCTGTCTTAAAACACTTTAAAATTGTTGTTGATTGGTATACTTCAAAAACCTTTAGTGACGAAGACTACTATCAATTTCAACATATTTTGCTTGAAATTTATGGATTCATGCATGATCATTTAAATGAAGGGAAGGATGCTTTCAGAGCCTTGAAATTTCCATGGGTTTGGACTGGCAAAAAATTTTGTCCCCTTGCCCAAGCTGTGATAAAACCATTCCATGATCTTGACCTTCAGCCTTATTTGCATAGTGTGCCTAAAACCATGGCAAAATTCCACCAACTCTTTAAAGTATGTGGTTCAATAGAGGAGTTGACATCAGATCATATTTCCATGGTCATTCAGAAGGTGTATCTCAAAAGTGACCAAGATCTCAGTGATCAAGAAAGTAAAGAAAATCTTCACCTTATGTTGAATATCATCAGATGGCTTTATAGCAATCAGATTCCAGCAAGCCCCAACACGCCTGTTCCTATATATCATAGCAAAAATCCTTCTAAACTTATCATGAAGCCAATTCATGAATGCTGTTACTGCGACATCAAAGTTGATGACCTCAATGACTTACTGGAAGATTCAGTGGAACCAATCATTCTGGTGCATGAGGACATACCCATGAAAACTGCAGAATGGCTGCAAGTTCCATGCCTTAGCACAAGACTGATCAATCCTGAAAACATGGGATTTGAGCAGTCAGGGCAGAGGGAACCACTTACTGTAAGAATTAAAAATATTCTGGAAGAATACCCTTCAGTGTCAGATATTTTTAAAGAACTACTTCAAAATGCGGATGATGCAAATGCAACAGAATGCAGTTTCATGATTGATATGCGAAGAAATATGGACATTCGAGAGAATCTGCTGGACCCCGGCATGGCGGCTTGCCATGGACCGGCTCTGTGGTCATTCAATAATTCTCAGTTCTCAGATTCAGATTTTGTGAACATCACTAGGCTAGGAGAATCTTTAAAGAGGGAAGAGGTTGATAAAGTTGGAAAATTTGGTCTTGGATTTAATTCCGTGTACCATATCACCGACATTCCCATCATCATGAGTCGAGAATTTATGATAATGTTCGATCCAAACATAAACCATATCAGTAAACACATTAAAGACAAATCTAATCCTGGGATCAAAATTAATTGGAGTAAACAACAGAAAAGACTAAGGAAATTTCCTAATCAGTTTAAACCATTTATAGATGTTTTTGGCTGTCAGTTACCTTTGACTGTAGAAGCACCTTACAGCTACAATGGAACTCTTTTCCGACTGTCCTTTAGAACTCAACAGGAAGCAAAAGTGAGTGAAGTTAGTAGTACCTGCTATAATACAGCAGATATTTACTCTCTTGTGGATGAATTTAGTCTCTGTGGACACCGGCTTATCATTTTCACTCAGAGTGTGAACTCAATGTATTTGAAGTACTTGAAAATTGAGGAAACCAATCCTAGCTTGGCACAAGATACGGTAGTAATTAAAAAAAAACCCTGCTCTTCCAAAGCATTGAGCGCACCTGTCTTAAGTGTTTTAAAAGAAGCTGCTAGGCTCATGAAGACTTGCAGCAGCAGTAATAAAAAGCTTCCTGCTGATGCTCCAAAGTCATCTTGCATTCTTCAGATCACAGTTGAAGAATTTCACCACGTGTTCAGAAGGATTGCTGATTTACAGTCGCCACTCTTCAGAGGTCCAGATGACGACCTAACTGCTCTCTTTGAGATGGCTAAGTCTGGCCAATTGAAAAAGCCATCAGATGAGCTGCCACAAAAAACAGTAGAGTGTACCACGTGGCTGATATGTACCTGCATGGATACAGGAGAGGCTCTAAAGTTTTCCCTGAATGAAAGTGGGCGAAGACTAGGGCTGGTTCCTTGTGGGGCAGTGGGAGTTCTGCTGTCTGAAATCCAGGACCAGAAGTGGGCTGTGAAACCACATGGTGGAGAAGTATTTTGCTACTTACCCTTACGAATCAAAACAGGATTGCCAGTTCACATCAATGGGTGTTTTGCTGTTACTTCAAACAGAAAAGAAATCTGGAAGACAGACACAAAAGGACGATGGAACACCACCTTCATGAGGCACGTTATTGTGAAAGCTTACTTGGAGGCACTCAGTGTCCTGCGTGACCTGGCCACTAATGGGGAGCTAATGGATTATACTTACTACTCTGTATGGCCTGATCCTGAGTTAGTTCATGATGATTTTTCTGTAATTTGCCAAGGATTTTATGAAGATATAGCTCATGGAAAAGGGAAAGAATTGACCAGAGTCTTCTCTGATGGATCCACATGGGTTTCCATGAAGAATGTGAGGTTTCTAGATGACTCTATACTTAAAAGAAAAGATGTTGGTCCAGCAGCGTTCAAGATATTTTTGAAATACCTCAAGAAGACTGGGTCAAAAAACCTTTGTGCTGTTGAACTTCCTTCTTCAGTGAAATCAGGGTTTGAAGAAGCTGGCTGCAAACAGATACTGCTTGAAAATACATTTTCAGAGAAGCAGTTTTTTTCGGAAGTGTTTTTCCCAAATATTCAAGAAATTGAAGCAGAACTCAGAGATCCTTTAATGAATTTTGTTCTAAATGAAAAAATTGATGAATTCTCAGGAATTCTTCGTGTTACTCCATGTATTCCATGCTCTTTGGAGGGGCATCCTTTGGTTTTACCATCGAGATTAATCCACCCTGAAGGACGAGTTGCAAAGTTATTTGATACTAAAGATGGACGGTTTCCTTATGGTTCCACTCAGGATTATCTTAATCCTATTATTTTGATTAAGCTGGTTCAGTTAGGCATGGCAAAAGATGACATTTTATGGGATGACATGCTGGAACGGGCACAGTCCGTGGCTGAAATTAATAAAAGTGATCATGCTGCTGCTTGTCTAAGAAGTAGTATCCTGTTAAGTCTCATCGACGAAAAACTGAAAATAAGGGATCCTCGAGCAAAGGATTTTGCCACAAAATATCAAACAATCCCTTTCCTTCCATTTCTCACAAAGCCAGCAGGATTTTCTTTGGACTGGAAGGGGAACAGTTTTAAGCCTGAAACCATGTTTGCAGCAACTGACCTTTATACAGCTGAGCATCAAGATATAGTTTGTCTCTTGCAACCAATTCTGAATGAAAACTCACATTCCTTCAGAGGTTGTGGTTCCGTGTCATTGGCTGTTAAGGAGTTTTTGGGGCTACTAAGGAAGCCAACAGTTGATCTGGTTGTGAACCAATTGAAAGAAGTTGCAAAATCAGTGGATGATGGAATTACATTGTACCAGGAGAACATCACCAATGCCTGCTACAAATACCTTCATGAAGCAATGATGCAAAATGAAATCATTAAGATATCAATTGTTGAAAAGTTAAAACCCTTTAGCTTCATTCTAGTGGAGAATGCCTATGTTGATTCAGAGAAAGTTTCTTTTCATTTGAATTTTGAAGCGGCACCATATCTTTATCAGCTGCCTAATAAGTACAAAAATAATTTCCGTGAACTTTTTGAAAGTGTGGGTGTGAGGCAGTCATTTACTGTTGAAGATTTTGCCCTTGTTTTGGAATCTATTGATCAAGAGAAGGGAACAAAGCAAATAACAGAAGAGAATTTCCAGCTTTGCCGGCGAATAATTAGTGAAGGAATATGGAGTCTCATTAGAGAAAAGAAACAAGAGTTTTGTGAGAAAAATTATGGCAAGATATTGCTGCCAGATACTAATCTTAAGCTTCTCCCTGCTAAATCTTTATGCTACAACGACTGTCCCTGGATAAAAGTGAAGGACACCACTGTAAAATACTGTCATGCCGACATACCCAGGGAAGTAGCTGTAAAACTAGGAGCAGTCCCAAAGCGGCATAAAGCCTTAGAGCGGTATGCATCCAACATCTGTTTTACCACACTTGGCACGGAATTTGGGCAGAAAGAAAAACTGACCAGCAGAATTAAGAGTATCCTTAATGCCTATCCTTCAGAAAAGGAAATGTTGAAGGAACTCCTTCAAAATGCTGATGATGCAAAGGCCACAGAAATCTGTTTTGTGTTTGATCCTAGACAGCATCCAGTCGATAGGATATTTGATGATAAGTGGGCCCCACTGCAAGGGCCGGCACTTTGTGTGTACAACAACCAACCTTTTACAGAAGATGATGTTAGAGGAATTCAGAATCTTGGAAAAGGCACCAAAGAAGGAAATCCTTGTAAAACTGGACAGTATGGGATAGGATTCAATTCTGTGTATCATATTACAGACTGCCCTTCTTTTATTTCTGGCAATGACATCCTGTGTATTTTTGATCCTCATGCCAGATATGCACCAGGAGCCACATCCGTTAGTCCCGGACGCATGTTTAGAGATTTGGATGCAGATTTTCGGACACAGTTCTCAGATGTTCTGGATCTTTATCTGGGAACCCACTTTAAATTGGATAATTGCACAATGTTTAGATTTCCTCTTCGTAATGCAGAAATGGCAAAGGTTTCAGAAATTTCTTCAGTTCCATCATCAGATAGAATGGTCCAGAATCTTTTGGACAAACTGCGGTCAGATGGGGCAGAACTTTTAATGTTTCTTAACCACATGGAAAAGATTTCTATTTGTGAAATAGATAAAGGTACTGGAGCTCTGAACGTGCTGTATTCTGTAAAGGGCAAAATCACTGACGGGGACAGATTGAAAAGGAAGCAATTTCATGCATCTGTCATCGATAGTGTTACTAAAAAGAGACAGCTCAAAGACATACCAGTTCAACAGATAACCTATACTATGGATACTGAAGACTCTGAAGGAAATCTTACCACATGGCTCATTTGTAATAGGTCAGGTTTTTCAAGTATGGAGAAAGTGTCTAAGAGTGTTATATCGGCTCACAAGAACCAAGATATCACTCTGTTTCCACGTGGCGGAGTAGCTGCTTGCATTACTCACAACTATAAAAAACCCCACAGGGCCTTCTGTTTCTTGCCCCTCTCTTTAGAGACAGGATTACCGTTTCATGTGAATGGCCACTTTGCTCTAGATTCAGCCAGGAGAAATCTGTGGCGGGATGATAATGGAGTTGGTGTTCGCAGTGACTGGAATAACAGTTTAATGACAGCATTAATAGCGCCTGCATATGTGGAATTACTAATCCAGCTGAAAAAGCGCTATTTCCCTGGTTCTGACCCAACATTATCAGTTTTACAGAACACGCCTATTCATGTTGTAAAAGATACTTTAAAGAAATTTTTATCATTTTTCCCAGTTAACAGGCTTGACCTACAACCAGATTTATATTGTCTAGTGAAAGCGCTTTACAGTTGTATTCATGAAGACATGAAACGTCTTCTCCCCGTTGTACGGGCTCCAAATATTGATGGCTCTGATTTACACTCAGCAGTTATAATTACTTGGATTAATATGTCTACTTCAAATAAAACCAGACCGTTTTTTGACAACTTACTGCAGGATGAATTACAACACCTTAAAAATGCAGATTATAACATCACGACCCGCAAGACGGTAGCGGAGAATGTCTACAGACTGAAACACCTACTTTTAGAAATTGGTTTCAACTTGGTGTATAACTGTGATGAGACTGCTAATCTATACCACTGTCTTATAGACGCGGATATTCCTGTCAGTTATGTCACTCCTGTTGATGTGAGGGCTTTTTTAATGACCTTTTCTTCTCCTGACACGAACTGCCACATTGGGAAGCTGCCTTGTCGTCTCCAGCAGACCAACCTGAAGCTTTTTCATAGTTTAAAACTTTTAGTGGATTATTGTTTTAAGGACGCTGAAGAAAATGAGATTGAAGTGGAGGGACTGCCCCTTCTCATTACACTGGACAGTGTTTTGCAAACTTTTGATGCGAAACGACCCAAGTTTCTGACAACATACCACGAATTGATTCCATCCCGCAAAGACTTGTTCATGAATACGCTATATTTGAAATACAGTAATATTTTATTGAACTGTAAGGTGGCAAAAGTGTTCGACATTTCCAGCTTTGCAGATTTGTTATCCTCTGTGTTGCCTCGTGAGTATAAAACCAAAAATTGTACAAAGTGGAAGGATAATTTTGCAAGTGAGTCTTGGCTTAAGAATGCATGGCATTTCATCAGCGAGTCTGTAAATGTGAAAGAAGATCAAGAAGAAACACAACCAACCTTTGACGTTGTTGTTGATACCCTAAAAGACTGGGCCTTGCTTCCAGGAACGAAGTTTACCGTTTCAGCTAACCAGCTTGTAGTTCCTGAAGGTGACGTTCTGCTTCCTTTGAGTCTCATGCACATTGCAGTTTTTCCAAATGCGCAAAGTGATAAAGTTTTTCATGCTCTCATGAAAGCTGGCTGTATTCAACTTGCTTTGAACAAAATCTGCTCCAAAGACAGTGCATTTGTTCCTCTGTTGTCATGTCACACAGCAAACATAGAGAGCCCCACAAGCATTTTAAAGGCTGTACATTATATGGTTCAAACTTCAACATTTAGAACTGAAAAATTAGTAGAAAATGACTTTGAAGCACTTTTGATGTATTTCAACTGCAATTTGAGTCACTTGATGTCCCAAGATGACATAAAAATTTTGAAGTCCCTTCCATGCTACAAATCCATCAGTGGTCGTTACATGAGCATTGCAAAATTTGGAACATGCTATGTACTCACAAAAAGTATCCCTTCAGCTGAAGTGGAAAAATGGACACAATCTTCATCGTCTGCATTTCTTGAAGAAAAAATACACCTAAAAGAATTATATGAGATGCTTGGCTGTGTACCTGTGGATGATCTTGAGGTATACTTGAAACACCTTTTACCAAAAATTGAAAATCTCTCATATGATGCAAAATTAGAGCACTTGATCTATCTGAAGAATAGATTATCAAGTATTGAGGAACTGTCAGAAATCAAGGAACAACTTTTTGAAAAACTGGAAAGTTTATTGATAATCTATGATGCTAACAGTCGACTGAAGCAAGCAAAGCATTTCTATGATAGAACAGTGAGAGTTTTTGAAGTTATGCTTCCCGAAAAATTGTTTATTCCTAAAGACTTCTTTAAAAAATTGGAACAACTTATAAAGCCCAAAAATCAAGCCACGTTTATGACCTCGTGGGTGGAATTCTTACGAAACATCGGACTGAAATACATACTTTCTCAGCAGCAGTTGCTGCAGTTTGCTAAGGAAATCAGTGTGAGAGCTAATACGGAAAACTGGTCCAAGGAAGCATTGCAAAATACAGTTGATATCCTGCTCCATCATATATTCCAAGAACGAATGGATTTGTTATCTGGAAATTTTCTGAAAGAACTTTCCTTAATACCATTCTTGTGTCCTGAGCGGGCCCCTGCTGAATTCATTAGGTTTCATCCTCAATACCAAGAGGTCAATGGAACACTTCCTCTCATAAAGTTCAATGGAGCACAGGTAAACCCCAAATTCAAGCAGTGTGATGTGCTCCAGCTCCTTTGGACATCCTGCCCTATTCTTCCAGAGAAAGCCACACCCTTGAGTATCAGAGAACAAGAAGGTAGTGAGCTTGGTCCACAAGAACAACTTGAACAAGTTTTAAGTATGCTTAATGTGAACCTGGATCCTCCTCTTGATAAGGTCATTAATAACTGCAGAAACATATGCAACATAACTACTTTGGATGAAGAGATGGTAAAAACTAGAGCAAAAGTCTTAAGGAGCATATATGAATTTCTCAGTGCAGAAAAAAGGGAGTTTCGGTTTCAACTGCGGGGGGTTGCTTTTGTGATGGTAGAAGATGGTTGGAAACTCCTAAAGCCCGAGGAGGTAGTGATAAATCTAGAATATGAATCTGATTTTAAACCTTACTTGTACAAGCTACCTTTAGAACTGGGCACATTTCACCAGTTGTTCAAACATCTAGGTACCGAAGATATTATTTCAACCAAGCAATATGTTGAAGTGTTGAGCCGCATATTCAAAAATTCTGAAGGAAAACAGTTAGATCCTAATGAAATGCGCACGGTTAAGAGAGTAGTTTCTGGCTTGTTCAGGAGTCTGCAGAATGATTCAGTCAAGGTGAGGGGTGATCTGGAGAATGTACGAGACCTCGCACTTTACCTTCCAAGCCAGGATGGCAGACTGGTGAAGTCGAGCATCTTAGTGTTTGATGACGCACCGCATTACAAAAGTAGAATCCAGGGGAATATTGGTGTGCAGATGCTGGTTGACCTTAGCCAGTGCTACTTAGGGAAGGACCATGGCTTTCACACTAAATTGATAATGCTCTTTCCTCAAAAACTTAGACCCCGTTTACTGAGCAGCATACTTGAAGAACAGTTAGATGAAGAGACTCCCAAAGTTTGTCAGTTTGGGGCGTTGTGTTCTCTTCAGGGCAGATTACAGTTACTCTTGTCTTCTGAACAGTTCATCACGGGACTGATTAGAATTATGAAGCATGAAAACGATAATGCTTTCCTGGCCAATGAAGAAAAAGCCATAAGACTTTGCAAAGCCCTAAGAGAAGGACTGAAAGTGTCCTGCTTTGAAAAACTTCAAACAACATTAAGAGTTAAAGGTTTTAATCCTATTCCCCACAGTAGAAGTGAAACTTTTGCTTTTCTGAAGAGATTTGGTAATGCAGTCATTCTGCTGTACATACAGCACTCAGACAGTAAGGACATTAACTTCTTGTTAGCGTTGGCAATGACGCTGAAGTCAGCAACGGACAATCTGATTTCTGACACCTCGTATTTAATTGCAATGCTGGGATGCAATGATATTTACAGGATCAGTGAGAAGCTTGACAGTTTAGGGGTAAAGTATGACTCTTCAGAACCATCAAAACTTGAACTTCCAATGCCCGGCACCCCAATACCTGCCGAAATCCATTATACACTGCTTATGGATCCAATGAACGTTTTTTACCCGGGAGAGTACGTTGGGTACCTTGTTGATGCTGAAGGTGGTGATATCTATGGGTCGTACCAGCCAACATACACATACGCAATTATTGTACAAGAAGTTGAAAGAGAAGATGCTGATAATTCTAGTTTCCTGGGAAAGATATATCAGATTGATATTGGCTATAGTGAATATAAAATAGTTAGCTCTCTCGATCTGTATAAGTTTTCAAGGCCCGAGGAAAGCTCTCAGAGCAGAGACAGTGCCCCTTCTACGCCCACCAGCCCTACTGAGTTCCTAGCCCCTGGTCTACGAAGCATCCCTCCTCTTTTCTCCGGTAGAGAGAGCCAGAAGACCTCCTCTTCAAAACATCCTTCCCCAAAAAAGCTCAAGGTGAATTCTTTACCAGAAATCTTAAAAGAAGTGACATCAGTGGTGGAGCAAGCTTGGAAGCTCCCAGAATCTGAAAGAAAAAAGATTATTAGGCGGTTGTATTTGAAATGGCACCCTGACAAAAATCCAGAGAATCACGACATTGCTAATGAAGTGTTTAAACATTTGCAGAATGAAATCAACAGACTAGAGAAACAGGCTTTTCTGGATCAAAATGCAGACAGAGCCTCAAGGCGGACATTTTCAACCTCGGCATCCCGGTTTCAGTCAGAGAAGTACTCATTTCAGAGATTTTATACTTCATGGAATCAAGAAGCGACAAGCCATAAATCTGAAAGGCAACAACAAAATAAAGAAAAGAGCACACCTGCAGCTGGCCAGCCTTACTCTCAGAGGTTCTTCGTTCCCCCCACTTTCAAGTCAGTTGGTAATCCAGTTGAAGCACGGAGATGGTTAAGACAAGCTAGAGCCAATTTTTCGGCTGCCAGGAATGACCTTCACAAAAATGCCAATGAGTGGGTGTGCTTTAAGTGTCACCTCTCTACCAAATTAGCTCTGATCGCCGCTGACTATGCTGTGAGAGGGAAGTCCGATAAGGATGTCAAGCCCACTGCACTTGCACAAAAAATAGAGGAGTACAGTCAGCAACTCGAAGGACTGACAAATGACGTCCACACGTTGGAGGCTTATGGTGTGGACAGTTTGAAAACAAGATACCCTGATTTGCTTCCTTTCCCACAGATCCCAAATGACAGGTTCACTTCTGAAGTTGCTATGAGGGTGATGGAATGTACTGCCTGTATCATCATAAAACTTGAAAATTTTATACAACAAAAAGTGTGACGGTATTTAAAAACACAGAGCTAGAGCTTGACTGTGTCGTAGCACAAATCTGAATTGCTGTACTTCCTTATGCTTCGTTGCCAGTTCTTTAAGAATTGTAAAGCACATTGCAGATCGCTGGGAAGAACTCCGGAGTTGTTAGCATGAAAATCAGTGGAGGACCTTGACGGAATCTAAAAGAGCACCACTTTGAAGATGGTGAGCTGCAGAATTGCTCGATGTCTTTGAATGGCTAGGGTGGCACATACTGAACTGCACTTTAAGTAACCAAAGCTTAGTGGTTTGTTAGATAAGAATCTGTTTATGTCTGCATCAGGATGGAGTTACTTTTCTGTTTTTGACTTGGTGTTTTTGAAGGAGCTAATGAAACACTGGACATATCATTGGTTTTAACAAGTGAGGGGAATTAAGTCTTTGGCGTTGACCACTTCTTTAATTGGATCCTCTTTTGGATGCATTATTATCAGCTGGATCTGATTATGAATTTGTTGCAATTTTACATCTTAAATACTCAGTACATTTAAAAAATGGTACAGTATTTTAATCCTGAATATTACTTGATTAAGAGTATGCAGATAGTACTTAGGGTGCACTGAGTGCACTTTACATCTTTATTTTAAATGGTTTTTTACACGTTATGTTTACAGGCTTCCTATTTCATGAAGGTAACATATGGAAAACTCAAAATGGTGGCAGTTCTTATCACCAGATGTTAATATTGCGCCCAAGAACTGCTTACCAAAACAACGTTTATCAACGGTTAGAACTTTTGCTTTCTGTTTGTTTGTATATATTTTCCACAAATATCATAATTTATATAGCGTGATTGAACAGGATGCAATCTTTCGTTGTCTAAAGGTGCTGCACTTAAAAAAAAATCTCTTCTTTCAACATGGCACTTAGTGTAGTTTTTTGGATTTTACTTTGAAAACATTAAAAAAAAGTGTAAAATCATTGTGACAATATCCAGTAGTTTATAAAAGAGGAATTGTCAGCTTGCATTTTCCCCATGAATGATTCAGAACTGACATTTGATTTTTATCCTGTTTGAGTACCCTACTATACTGTACTTACTTTGGCATATTTTTTTTTTTTTTGCAGAATATAAACGAAAGGTAATGATAATTAGTTTATATAAGTGTGCTGGCTGTAAATGATGCTAAATATAATATTTTATGCAATTAAGGGCTTATGGAACATATTAAAACTTTTTTACTTTTATGGTAATAAGGAATGTTTGTGCCTCGACTATTGTATTGCTTCTGGATGTGAAGCTATGTAATTATTTCTGCTATTATATTAAGTGCCATACTTTTAATAAAGCAAATGTACATATCAAATTATTGTAACTGGTATTTCCTGAAAATCAAACTTAGTATCTTCCTATATAACATTTATATGTGTGTATTTATTGACAATATTTAGGATAGAATTTTTTTATTATATTTTATACTTGAATTTTAGTACGTTTCTTTTATGATTGAATATAAAGTACTTGATATATACTGGGTTTATTAGGTGTTCATTGGTTTAGTTAAGAGTTGTATTTTCCCTTTTTAGGGAATAAGCTTAGCTGATATATGTGGTACGCGCGCACACACACACACACACACACACACATACACAGATGGTGTGTGCATTTGGATGTAGACACATTAAATATTATGGTTCTTCCATAGGCAGAGGCTGAATTGATATTAACCTTGCCTCAGGAGGGGGCTGCATGTCTGGGGCTGATTTAAGCTTGAGCCCTAACAAAAAATGTTCATCTTTATACCTGAGGCACAGGTCTTCAAAACTAGGCAGATCAGGGTGAAGAGTTTTCTGTTCTGGGGCTTACCAAATTTTGGGTCTTCAGCTTTCTGGGATGTCTTAAGAAGTGCTTGCCACTTTGAAACTCAGATTCAGCACTTGGAATATATTTTATTGTTTTTTGATACTAAAATTTACCCAGAAAACCTTGTCTGGCCATTGTGCTAGTTGATCTAGTTGGAGTTGTGTTTCTTTTTTTCCCCCCTATACTTAAAAAAAGAAAGGTTTACAATCCCTTATATACAAGCATTCCCATCTGGGTTGGTAGCACTCTTAAACACATTCATATTTCTGCCGTGAAACCTATGAATACTCGCCCTAACTCTAATACACAGGCTGATAAATACCTCACCCAAATTCTGGTCAGATCTTGCCACCAGTAGTTTGCAGCAGACATATTTGGAAAGTGTTCCTATTTTTGGAGCTTTTTAGATTTTGAAATTCAGGGTAAGGAATTTTTGATGTGAACTAATTTTTGAATTTTATTATTTTATGCTTACCCACCATTTCGCTTTTCTTATTAAAAGGAAAGTGGACACTTAGCCTGTGTCTGGAGTTCCTGGGTAGCCCACAGTCTACAAATATTTGGAACAGGCTTTCCTGCACTCGGGAGCAGGTGCTGTGCTGCCAGATGAGCAAGGTCTAAAAGCATCCCCCGTGGGCTGGCGGGACTGTCACAGCATCCTTAAGGAAGCTCAGGGACAACCTGTGCAGCCCGGATAGTCTGAATAGCAGCGGCGGGGAATGAGACTCTTGATCTCCGGGTTGTGAGTTCGAGCCTCACACTGGGCATAGAGATTACTTAATAAAATCTTAAGTATAAAAAATATAAATGAATGAATAAAATGAAAAGCAGTGGGGAGTTGGGGGTGGTGGTGCGGAGAGCCTGAGGACGACATTGGCACAAAGTTCAAGTAGTGTTTAATAAAATAAGGAGCAGTTGTTCACGGGTGTGACGGTCTGACGTGCGGGTGTGTGGGGTTCTCTTCCCTTGGGGCCGGTCAACATCCTCTGTACTTCACGTGTTCCGTAGCTCTCAAGGATAAAATGTGTAGTGCTGGTAGAAAAGAGCAATTATAGACGATTTTAATTAGTCCTGTATTAATCAGGGTTCTCCCAGGGAAACAGAACCAGGAGGAGACGTCCAGATACAGACACACGGAGAGATCTGTTTCCCGGAAGTGACCGGTGGCTGCGGGGTGGGCAAGCGTGTGACCCAGCGGGCGTGTGATCCACGCTCCACACCCTCGGCCGGGCTGGAGTTGCAGACTGCCCGTGGAGTGTCCTCGTGCTTTGGCTCCCAAAGGCTTTTTCTGTTACCTTGTTTGAACAAATATGGCTTAAAGCAGTGCCATTCATTCATTTGAAAACCGCCCCCAGCACCGAGTGCAGGTGTCTGTCAGATGCTGGGGACATGAAGGTGCGCACTCCACCCTGGAAGTGGAGCTGCGCTGTCTGTTCAGTTAAAGATGGGTTTTGGCTTAGCGGTGCCCTTAGATCCTCTTGTTTCGCCTGCAGGTTTACACCGGATACAAAAGCTTATTTGGTTTTGAAACAACATTGAATCTGAAATGGCATTTTAAATACGGCAAACTTCTAAAGCTGAGTAGGAATTGATGTTTTAAATCAGGGAAGGAAGGGACAGAAAACTAGATAGACACCAACTAACAGCCTTGGTGTGAGGGGCTCTGCCTTTCAGAACAGCTTCTGCTCTCCTTCCCTTATACCCAAAGTGGTGGAGATTGACCTGGTGGGTGGATTTGGGGGAAGGACCCGAACACGTGTAGCTCACCCCTTCCTTTTACTTTGAATTTGGCTGCCTTCAGAACAGGTGCACTTGTCCACCCTCTTCCACGTGGTGAGCTTGGAGAGTCAGGCGCCCACAGTTCTCCCTGGAACGGGAGAGGTTCCTATGATAGTCAGGTCTTAGTGGAATCCATTTTGCTGCAAATCAAACTTTTTTTACTATTAAAGCTGACATTTTGATCTTCATCTTTCTTTCTTTTTTTTTTTTTAAAGATTTTTATTTATTTATTTGACAGAGACAGGCAGTGAGAGAGGGAACACAAGCAAGGGGAGTGGGAGAGGAAGAAGCAGTCTCCTAGCGGAGAAGCCTGATGTGGGGCTCGATCCCAGAACGCTGGGATCATGCCCTGAGCCGAAGGCAGACGCTTAACCACTGCGCCACCCAGGCGCCCCTGATCTTCATCTTTCTTACTTGTGCCTACTCAGCTGGTTTGGAAATTGAAAAAGAAATAAGGGCTATTTTTTTGAGGTCACTCAAATATCAATACTCAATAGTCTACAACCAGTTAGTGTACATAGCTTATTAGGTATATTCATAGTCATGACCTTAGACTTTCAATGAAAATTTAAATTGCATAATGTGTTTAAAAAGACAGATTTATGTATTACATTTTATAATACAGCCTATCTAAAAGTTTTGATACTAACCAAGGATAAATTCCTAATCACTCTAGAGAATGCAGCTATCTACAACAACTTCTTTCATGACGATTCCAAATAGCAAAGGAGCCAAAAAAAAAAAAATCTAATTTACATCTTTTATTTAAAGGGTTCTATCCTCCATAATTTCTCCTTGATTCTTTTTCTTGACCTTGTGTCAATCGAGCTTAGACATTTGTTTTGTACAAACATGGAACAAGAGAGTAAACATGACAGAACGAAGGCAGCACTACTTACTAGGACAGTAGGAATGCTATAGTAAGACAGCAGACATTAACTTAAGAAATCAGGACTTAACTAAATGGAAAAGGTGAATACCAATTTATTACCTAAAAATACCCACCCCCTGTGAAACTTTAGCTGCATTATATTTAGAGTTGAGTTTGCTCTTAACTGCCCGGGGCACACCTAATTTTTATTTTGTAATTTCAAGTGTTGATGTACATAGCAGTTTGAAAATCCAGGATTTGCTATAAGCGGGCTATGCTGTTAAATGAACATCTTGTTAAAACAGCATGAGAAATCAAGAGTTCACTCTTCTCCTCTCAGTTCTGAGACAGCAGAAAATGAATCTGAACTCGTGTTTACAGTTATAAATCCTATAAATAGAAAGTTGCAATGCTGTTGGTCCTACCACAACTTGTGCTACGTGGAGATCCTAATTATAACAACTGGTAAAACACAAAATGAAACCAAAGCAAACCCACCAGTCTGTGACGACTGGCATTTTACAAAGTGAGTGAGTGGCTTACACAAGACTAGCCTATTTTCATAGGTTCAGTGTGTCCTATTTGACTTACATAGCAACACATACAACCAACGGGTACTAGACCTACTTTCAAAAATGAAGAGAGTCTGATTCTATGAAGTAACATCCGGTCTGTTACTGACATGTAAGAGGTAAACGCAGTAATGAGTCCCACCACCTACTAGCTGTTTGATCCTAGTGGACTTTGGTTTCTTCACTTGTCAAAGAGTATCATCCCATCTCCACAATTCTCACGTAGGTTGGGGTTTGGATAGAATGAGACAACACACCAGAGATTTTCAAAGTGAAAACAGCTGTTCACATGTAGGGTTACATTTCAGTTTAATTTCATTAGCTACTGCATGACCTTCTGACTTGTCCTAGCTGAACCTTTTTTTAATTACCAGTTAACTTGGAGGAAAATATTACCTCAAAGCACCGTTGTGGGGATTAAAGGAAGGAAGACAAACTGAAGTTTGTGAAAAATGTAGGTTGATTTTTATTGCTTATGACTATGTATAAAGAAAACATGATTAATTTTGTATAATTTATTCCTTTGACTACATATTGAAAATCAGATCAACCCAAGTCCCCTCAAAACCTGATTTCTTGTGAAACAGGACACACTTTGCATTAAAATGAGAGAACCTGTGGGTTTGAGTGATATAGTGGGAACACCACATAGAACTTTGGGGGCATTTTAGTATCGACCAAAGCTACTTTTATGGGGAGTTAGATATTCACAGTTGAAGAGCATAAATTAATTCCACACAGCAATTCAATATTTTGTTGTAGATCGATTATCCACAAGAAAGAAAAAGAGAAGTCACAATGGCTTTGGTGAAAATAAACCTAGTGGAACAAAGACTTTTTTTTCTTTTTCTTTTTCTTTTTCTTTTCCTTTTCTTTTCTTTTCTTTTCTTTTCTTTTTTTTTTTTTTTTTTGCTATTGCTAGACTTTTATGTCTAAAATGTGCACACCATTCTGAGATCATGTATTTTCATCAGAACACCTTCACTGGTACATTTTTGAGTTCCTTTTGAAAGTGTGCCCTCCTACTTCCCACCCACTGTCAAGTTGCTTGGTGTGAAGGCTTGAGGTTGGCATCTGTAAAGCTCACTGAAATGAGGCAGGTGCTCCGTGGAAGATGCAGGGGGTTTAGAGACAGATGTGGCTGTTTTCGTGGCATGTGGTACCCGCGCCGGCCACGGACAGGTAAAGCTTCCCATCTGGACACACACAGATTTCATAGAGTCTTTGTGAGCTGCCAGCAGCACCCCGAGTCCCCTGAACCAACTTGGGTAAACACACAGTTTCAGCATCAAGCACAAGCTGTTTGGGAGAAAAGGAGAGGTGAAGTGGTAAAGGAGAATGACTATGATAGCGTGAAACTCATATCTCAAAATGCTCCAAACAGATTAGTTTCTTCTCTGCATAGAAAATGAAATAGGCACCTGACTTGACTTAAGACATTATCAGAGTCTTTTAAAGCCTATTTCTTTTCTTTTCTTTTTTTTCCCATTCAGGCAGGGGCTTAATAATTCCTCCTCCAAATTAAAGAGAAGCCTTTTTTTTTAAAACCCATTATGCTAGTTGAGCTAGGAAGATTTATGATGCTATACTAAAAATACCTTCAGAATTATCTGAAAAAAAATGTTCTTTTAATTCACATTTATCTTGTGACCTATTTTGACTTTATGCTAAATCACGTTCTCTACCCCATTAGGATAAAGTAGAAGCCACAGAAATAAGTTCATCTTAATAATTTCTACCTGTGAATGTTGGAATTTCTGTTGATTTTGTTTCCCTATAAGAGGCAATTAACTTCATTCTATTAGCTACCAACCATTTCCCTAACTTCTAAAATATTCGAAACTCAGCTGCCTTCTCTTAGATGTGGAAAAACAGTAGACACACAGACCAAAGCCAACTAAAATTAAACGAAAGCTACTGGGGTTTTTGTTCCTGTGACAGTTTAGTTACACTGAGATGTAAATAGATGGCCATTAATTGAGGTTTGGAAATCTTTTGGGGAACGAAGAACTGTCCCACTGAGTAGCCCAATCTTACCCACGCCAGGGTCCTCACTTATTAGAAGGAATTAAAGCATGTCATGGGCGGGCAAAATGTTTTTCCTTGCAAACAAGTTGGACTCTTCCTTTATTTTCTGCACTCTCACCCACGAACTCCACTTTTTTCATAACCTGGTGTTTGCAGTCTGTAACCCCTCTCGGGAAGCTGACCACTGCATGGGAAGCAGTGGGTGGAACAGTATTAGAAGTTACCTTGTGGTCTGGGATACTGTCAGAGTAAAAGAAATGAAATGTGTATTGCATTTTTTTTTTTTTTAACACAGAACCTACTTAAGCTGTTGTCCAGTGCTTTGGGTCTGTGGCCACCTGGTTTTCCCTAATGTGCTTTAGCTTTTCCTTGTTGGTTTCTCTGCTCTCCTTTCTTATGGTTAATCAGTGAATTTGTTTTCTAGTTGTTATTTTTTTCTTGCTCTTCTAGCAAACTCTAAGACCCTGGCAGTCCACATACCCCTTCCCTGCTTGCGTTCGTTTATCTTTATGGGAATGTATCTTGTGGGAGGCCAGCTATCCCCTCACTTTGAACTAGCTCCCAGTAATAAGGGATATCAACTTATGAGTCAGGCTATGTGCTATTAAAAAAATGGTGCCTTATTTGTGGAAATAAGTGAGACTATTTCAAAATTAAAATTAGTATATTTTTCCAAGGTAATACATTTTAAGTATGTTGTGACATTATAATTTAGTAATGAGGTTCCAAAATCCTTGACTTCCGTTTTTGCATTTACCTGCTCTTGGCATCATAACTTTTCAAGTTACAACTTGAAGGAGCTTCACTGGATATCTTTTATATTCCACTAGCAGCCTGCCATTGGACGGGTCCTGTCCACACTCATGAGCTGCCTCTCATGGTCCCCATTTGCTGCCTCAACCACACCTTTCTCTTAATATCAAATTAATATGATAATTTCAAAATCTTGCCACTCATAGTACCACACTACTATCTCATGGCTCTGTGACATAGTTAAGGAAATAGTACTTTCCCTGTTTGACAAATGAGAAGATAGTCCAGGTCTGGGGAGGCCTGTCAACTTTTCTGAATTCAAACAGGTAATTCATGAATTGGTCTAGTACTAGAACAATCAATGTTGAGTAGCAAGTGCTCTACCGCCGCATTATGACTTTGGCTTATATCAGTGATGTTTTATTTCTGGACTTGAATTTCCAGATTTTATCCTTATTGTGGTTGACTTTTCAAGCTCTTAATTTTCATATTTAATTTTCATTTAAACATAATTTGATGTGAGCAAGCATAGCACTCAAGGCAACAACTGATCATGGTTGTCATTTACAGGTAACTCCCAGTGACCGCCATATTGAGAGAAGTTGGATTGGTAGGTAATGGCAGAAATGATGGTCTCTGACCACTCTGAAAGTTATCAGGATGTACAATAGGAGCTTCATACACCAAACTCACCATTCCATCACTACTTTGGAAAATGATATCCATTTGAGAAAGAGCCTCGATTTTCCCAGCATGAGCTTTAATATGGACACCCTTTGGAGCATCCATGCTTAGACTCCGTGTGGGGGATTCTAATCTGAAATGAGGGAAAGAAACAACAAAAAATAGTATTAAAAAAAAAAAAAGCCGCCACAGGAATCCTTCATTGAATGGCTTTGCATAGAAAATACAATTAATAAAGTATGTAGTATCATGATGTTATTTTTTTATTATTATGTTATGTCAGTCACCATACAGTACATCATTAGTTTTTGATGGAGTGTTCCATGATTCATTGTTTGCACATAACACCCAGTGCTCCATGCAATACGTGCCCTCCTTACTACCCATCACTGGGCTAGCCCATCCCTCCACCCCCTCCCCTCTAAAACCCTCAGTTTGTTTCCAGGAGTCCATAGTCTCTTGTGGTTCATTTCCCCCTCTGTTTACTCCCCCCTCCTTTGTTTTTCCCTTCCTTCTCCTAACAATCTCCCTGCTATTCCTTAATGTTCCACAAATGAGTGAAAACATATGATAATTGTCTTTCTCTGCTTGACTTATTTCACTTAGCATAATCTTTTTTTAATAATATTTTTTATTATATTATGTTATTCACCATACAGTACATCCCTAGTTTTTGATGTAAAGTTCCATGATTCATTACTTGCGTATAACACCCAGTGCACCATGCAATACGTGCCCTCCTTAATACTCATCACTGGCTTATCCCATTCCCCCACTCCCTCCCCTCTGAAGCCCTCAGTTTGTTTCCCAGAGTCCACAGTCTCTCATGGTTCATTCCCCCTTCTGTTTACCCCCCCCTTCATTCTTCCCTTCCTTCTCCTACCGATCTTCCTACTTCTTATGTTCCATAAATGAGTGAAACCATATGATAATTGTCTTTCTCTGCTTGACTTATTTCATTTAGCATAATCTCTTCCAGTCCCATCCATGTTGATGCAAATGTTGAGTAATCATTCTTTCTGATGGCTGAGTAATATTCCATTGTATATATGGACCACATCTTTTTTATCCATTCGTCTGTTGAAGGGCATCTAGGCTCCTTCCACAGTTTGGCTATTGTGGACATTGCTGCTATGAACATTGGGGTATATACGGCCCTTCTTTTTAATACATCTGTATCTTTGGGGTAAATACCCAGTAGTGCAATTGCTAAGTCATAGGGTAGCTCTATTTTTAATTTTTTAATGAACCTCCGTCCTGCTTTCCAAAGTGGCTGTACCAACTCGCATTCCCACCAACAGTGTAAGAGGGTTCTCCTTTCTCCACATCCTCTCCAACACTTGCTGTTTCTTGCCTTGTCGATTTTTGCCATTCTAACTGGCATAAGGTGGTATTTCAATGTGGTTTTGATTTGAATTTCCCTGTTGGCTAATGATGTTGAACATTTTTTCATGTGTCTGTTAGCCATTTATATGTCTTCTTTGGAGAAGTGTCTGTTCATATCTTCTGCCCATTTTTTTATTTGATTATTTGTTTCTTGGGTATTGAGTTTGAGAAGTTCTTTATAGATCTTGGATACCAGACTTTTATCTGTAGTGTCATTTGCAAATATCTTCTCCCATTCCGTGGGCTGCCTCTTAGTTTTTTTGACTGTTTCCTTGGCTGTGCAGAAGCTTTTTATCTTGATGAAGTCCCAAAAGTTCATTTTTGCTTTTGTTTCCCTTGCCTTTGGAGACGTGTCATGAAAGAAGTTGCTGTGGCTGATGTTGAAGAAGTTACAGCCTATGCTCTCCTCTAGGATGTTGATGGATTCCTGTCTCACATCAAGGTCTTTCATCCATTTGGAGTTTATCTTTGTGTACGGTGTGAGAGAGTGGTCAAGCAGACTGAGATCTCTCATGATGTTATTCTCGAATGCTAATATAGTGTACATTCTTTATCGATAAATCCAGAAATAATGTGCAGTAAAGAAATTAACTTCCCACCAGTAAGTGTCTACAAAATTAGCATCCTCTAAAAACAGATAAAAACATTACACAGCTCTACCCCCACATAGTAGTTTCAGATGGCAGGGTTAAACACTGCATATCACACCAGAAGAAAATGCTATTTGTGAATAACTTTGTAAAACTATCTTTTTAGTGAAAACACAAACCCGTCTGGGAAAAAGACAAACTTAAGGGTAACATGTTCATTTGCTGCCTGTTCGTAAAGTAGAATGTAAGCTTAGCCTTTAGGTTTTGTTTGCAGGCTTGTTTTGTTTTGTTTTTTTAGGAGGATTACAGGGCAGATGTGAAGATGTCTTTTGGGAAAATACTGAACTGGTAGGGTTGAGAGACAGAATGGAGACTGGCCTCAGGTGGTTTTGTTTTTGTATAATTTATCAGAATCTCCTTGTGACTAAGTCAAACAAGAGAACCAAGAGTATACGAACCAGAGAAATTCTATTTGCTTCTGCCTGAAAAATACTAAATTTCCACCAGGTGGCACAACATGATCACTTGAAAGATTTTTCAGCTACTCTAACCCAACCCAGCCCAATGCAACCCAACCCAACCCAACCCGACAGTCTGAAAGGCTGATGTGATTGAAATGTTTAAAGATCAATGAGAAGTGGAACAGGATACAAAATGGTCTATAATCCTCCCACAGTAGGGTACGATTAGAGTAGATCGATATGGGCAGGAAAGAGAAAGGGGAGTGGCTCTAGAGGAAAGAAGTATGTGGGTCATTAATTTGCATTTGAACTGACTTAATATTTATTTGGTAGATGTTTAGCTCAGAGGAATTGCTGCCTTTAATTGGCAAGTTTTTGTCTACCACTATTTGTTGTAGAAAACGAAGTTTCATTTTCTTAAGTACAGATCAATATGAAAATTTGACGTGTTACACATTTTGAGGGAAATTTATATTTACTTTGAGTACAAGGAAACAGAGACATTCATAGAATTTATTGGTCAAATTATGTTAAGCTTAGGTTATGGGGAAACACTCAGATATACCTAGATGATTTGGTCTGCTGATTGCCCATTTTGCTATTTGATGTCTGCTAGTCGTCTACATTTTTCCTGTCTAGATTGATAGGAAAAAAAGGGGGGTTTGATAGGGGAAGGAAAGGAAGGGAAGATGACATGCAAGGAACTTGCAGAGGTCTGGTCCATTTCAGGCAATCCATTTGTGATTTTGAAGATCCTAAGGAAGGCGAGTTGTTTCAAAGATCATTCATCAAACAACAAAATGACCTCAATAGGACCAATTACTCATTAACCATATTACAATATGGTGCTTCTGGAATAGCAAGTTTCTTCCCCTTTGCATCATTTACAGCCTTGAAGATGAAATGTGTCAGTTCAGCACAAGTTAGGACACATTTTACCAAAAAAGGCTGTGATTAGAATGCTCTGAAGTATATATTTCCATGAACACACTGAACAGCGGTCAGATACAAAACAACTCAATTTTTTTCTTTTGTTACATTTTAGTTTGCTAGTTAGATATCCACCCCTTTCTTCAAATATGTGAGTATGTAAATATTTACTTGTGACTTATAGGAGGAACAAAAGATTTTGAACACTGACCCAGAAATATACCAGATAAATAAGCTGTGTGTGTGTTTGCCCATATTCACTTTTGAATTTAGAGAATATAACTTGTCAAGCATGTATGATTGTAATATTTATTGCTTATGTCATGTTAGTGCCATTCAAACAAAGGGGAAAAGTTACTGAAATTTATGGAAAATGTTTTGATTTTAAGCTCTTTCAGGCTTATAGTAAGCCTAAATTTTGTAAATAGGTTGAGAGACCGGGAAGCGTAAATACAAATCTACAAGAAAAGTTGGCTTAGAGATAGCACTGGTCAAATCATGCAAGGACTAGATTATGTCCACTGTTAGGCCATGCTGACCACTAGACTATGTTAACTGTGTTGGTCTTTAATCTAAAAGTGTGGGGAGTAATGTATTTATTCACTTAACTCTTATTTATTAAGTCCCTATTATGTGCTCGCCTAGATTTGTAGAAAAACAGTAGCAAACAAGGCAGATGACCTTCCTGCCTTTAGGAATCTAACATTCAAGCAGCTTAAAGGATGTAAGCAGAGGAATGACAAGGTTCCATTTTTGCTTTAAAAATATCACTCTGTAAAGACCACTCAAGACAGATGAACAGATGCAGAGCTCTGCCCTCAGCCACCAATTACATATAAATGCTGAATAAAATACAATCAAAAACATTAAAACACATACTAGGCATAAAACAAAAACAAAAACAGAAAAACAAAGGGCATTTTCATAGTGTCAGAACAGAAGAAACTCCTAACCAGAGTGATGAGTGGGAGTTGAAATGCTGGAGCCCTTGGAGGTAATGGGCAGGTAAATGCCTTGTGGGCTGGTATTTTAAATCTCTACAGGTTAGAAGTTGTAGCCAACTGTAGGGGGCAGGGAAGGAGTGTTTGGAAATGGGTTCTGGGCATACAGATGAGAGTTGAAACACAGTATGATAAGAACCCTAAAGCAGGCTGCTCATTCTGGAATGGGAGCAGAAAGTCTTAAATGATTCATTATTGTAGAACCCAAATCCACGCGCTATTCAGGCCTCCTATAAGCCCAACCCGAGAAATATCTGTGAATACTGGCTTCAGAACAGTGCCCCCTGCAGGGCCCTGACAGAAGTGAATGTGAAACTGACATTAAGGGCAAATGTTGAGTCTCCATGACAACTGCTCCCAGATGAAGAGCCAAGGAGAATGAGATCCCAGACAGAATTTTCAAACCAAATGGGAGAATCTGTCAACATGAGGAACTAGAGATAACAGAGCATTCAGGAAGGGACTAACACTAAGTTTAGATCACCCGAAAGGATAAATTAACACTCATAGAACAAGACCAGAATAGAAAAAGAAAGATTCAAAAACTAGGTAAGTAGAAAATCATGAAATAAAAAAATTAAAGTCTTCTGGTAGACTGAATACTAGACATGCCATATATCCAAAGAGAATAGGACACTGTAATATAGATTTGGTATTTCGGTGGGAAAACAAGAAATGTAAAATTTGAAATACACATTTAATGTTTTTAAATGCATAAAATATAGAATTTCAAAGGAAACTAGTGACTTTTAAATACAAATGTAAAAATTACCTAAATGGGTGTTATAGTAATTTATAAGCTTATTTGTTAATTAAGTAGGATCTGGCCAGAGGGCTTACAACTAGAGTAATTTCAAAGCAATAAGGAGCATGTAATGTATTTTGAGATACTTGCTATAACCTTTATGTGATATTGAAGTATCTCTGGCTTCTACAGATGAGACAGTCAAAGAAACTGCTAATACTACTGTGGTTTTTTGCCTCTCATTTATAATTGAAGGAATGCTAACTTTCAATTAGAGGTCAGTGAAAATGAAGGATTTTTTTTTTCACATTCAAAATCATTAACCCACTAAATCCTATTCTTGGACACCCAGGAGATCCACAGACCACAAGTTAAGAACACCTATACTCTAGAGAATGCAGATATGAAGAGGTAATGTTTAATCATTTTACAGAATTGAAAAATAACACGAGTTCCCAAAACTGAAGAAGTACACCAATACCCAAGTACAAATTAAGACATTTCATTCATTCAGAATGAAAATCAAACTGCTAACTTAGCAAAGACCCAAAAGTAATGAATAGTAAAGTTATTGTCAGTCTAGAAATATATCCTAACTTAGCCATCTTTCAACTATGAAGGGACTAGACATCCCAGGCCCAGAGGGAAAAGTTTACTGTCTATGCAGATTGTCACTGAAGAAAGTACTTATAGAAACTAACACCAGAAGAAATGAATATTTTGGAAAAAAAAGTGATGGACATCAGAAAAATCAACACTATGTGAGTAAAGCCAAATCTTATTACCTGAAAAACATAACCAGAGAGATGAGTAAAAGCAAAGTTGAAACAAAACAACACACAAAGCAAAGTTTGGATGGGAATAACTTTCTAAATTTTTTGGTATAATTTGAGAAGAGAATGATAATGACAAACTTAATCAGAAAGTATTAATTTATCTCTATGCATATAAAATATAAAGGGTAATCCTTAAAAGAATGAAACCAGAACCTAGAGGGAAATATGGCAGGGAGAATAAGGAGAAGTTTAATAATCCAACCAAAGGTTAGAAAGAAGAAAAAAATGAAAAGAAAAAGCACAGTAAATAAAACATGACACCACGGAAATATGTCAAATAAATCAGTGATCATAATAAATATAAATAGTTAAATTCACCTATTAAAAGTTAGAAACTTTCCTGTAGGGTATTAAATCTCAAATCCAGAAATTTAACCCCTAGAGAAACAACTGAAACATAATGATACACCCCACATGAAAAAGCAAATCTGGTTGGATTAAAGATCAATGTATGAAAAGTGAAAGTGTTTTTTTTATATATGCAGTTTTTTTAATAATATTTTTTAATATATTATGTTAGTCACCATACAGTACATCCCTAGTTTTTGATGTAAAGTTCCATGATTCATTACTTGCGTATAACACCCAGTGCACCATGAAATACATGCCCTCCTTACTACCCATCACCAGCCTATCTCATTTCCCCACCCTTTCCCCTCTGAAGCCCTCAGTTTGTTTCCCAGAGTCTATAGTCTCTCATGCTTCATTCCCCCTTCTGTTTACCCCCCCTTCATTCTTCCCTTCCTTCTCCTACCAATCTTCCTAGTTCTTATGTTCCATAAATGAGTGAAACCATATGATAATTGTCTTTCTCTGCTTGACTTATTTCAATTAGCATAATCTCCTCCAGTCCCGTCCATGTTGTAGCAAATGTTGAGAAATCGTTCTTTTTGATGGCTGAGTAATATTCCATTATGTATATGGACCACATCTTCTTAATCCAGTCATCTGTTGAAGGGCATCTCGGCTCCTTCCACGATTTAGCTATTGTGGACAATGCTGCTATGAACATTGGGGTGCATATGGCCCTTCTCTTCACTACATCTGTATCTTTGGGGTAGATACCCGGTAGTGCAATTGCTGGATCATAGGGTAGCTCAATTTTTAACTTCTTAAGGGACCTCCACACTGTTTTCCAGAGTGGCTGTACCAACTTGCATTCCTACCAACAATGTAGGAGGGATCCCCTTTCTCCACATCCTCTCCAACAATTGTTGTTTCTTGCCTTGTCAAGTTTTGCCATTCTAACTGGCGTAAGGTGGTATTTCAATGTGGTTTTGATTCGAATTTCCCTGATGGCTAATGATTTTGAACATTTTTTCATGTGTCTGTTAGCCATTTGTATGCCTTCATTGGAAAAGTGTCTGTTCATATCTTCTGCCCATTTTATGATTTGTTTATTTGTTTCTTGTGTATTGAGTTTGAGAAGTTCCTTGCAGATCTTGGATACCAGTCTTTTATCTGTAGTGTCATTTGCAAATATATTCTCCCATTCTGTGGGCTGCCTCTTAGTTTTTTTGACTGTTTCCTTGGCCGTGCAGAAGCTTTTTTATCTTGATGATGTCCCACAAGTTCATTTTTTCCTTTGTTTCTCTTGCCTTTGGAGATGTGTCATGAAAAAAGTTGCTGTGGCCGATGCCAAAGAGGTTGCTGCCTATGCTCTCCTCTATGATTTTGATGGATTCCTGTCTCACATCGAGGTCTTTCATCCATTTACAGTTTATCTTTGTATGGTGTGGGAGAGTGGTCAAGTTTCATTTTTTTGCATGTAGCTGTCCAATTTTCCCAGCACCATTTATTGAAGAGACTGTCTTTTTTCCACTGGTTGTTTTTTCCTGCTTTGTCAAAGATTGGTTGCCCAAAGAGCCAAGGGTCCATTTCTAGGTTCTCTATTCTGTTCCATTGGTCTATGTGTCTGTTTTTGTGTCAGTACCATGCTGTCTTTGTGATCACAGCTTTGTAGTACAGCTTGAAATCCGGCAATGTGATGCCCCCAGGTTTGTTTTACGTTTTCAACAGTTCCTTGGCGATTCGGGGCCTTGAAAGTGTTTTTGAAAGAATTCACTCCCTTCACTAATGCCCAAACAGTGGTTTCCAATACCCAAGTTCCTAATGGTTTATTTGCACTATTCTGCTATTGGATGAAACTTTCCTTAAAAAAAAAAAAAGGTTTTATTTTTTAAGTAATCTCTGCATCCAATGTGGGGATTGAATTTATAACCCTGAGATTAACAGTCCTACCTCTATTAACTGAGCCAGCCAAGGCAGTCCCCCACCATTTACTTCCTTTATTGGATGAAACCTTCAACTCTTCATACTGTTTTTACTTGCTGAATTGACTAAATGTTTTGTTTTGATATTTTATGATTTTTACTTTTTTCTTGGAACTGCTAGAATTAAGGAAAACCAGCCACACCATCAACTGTCAATTACCATGAGGCACAAATTGCTTTCATTGTTTAAGTAGACTCAAGATGGTAACCTGTGATAAATGAGAAATAAACACTTGGGATGAGAAATGTGATTATGCAAGCTGAGATCAATGATTCATTTGTTAACTGTGCATTTTTTTTTTTATCAATGAGTTGTTTCAAAAAATACTAAAACAGAAGGAATTAAATTCCCAAGATACCTCTTTCAGACCATTATGCAAATGTATTTGAAAACCAAGATTAAATTAACAATTTCTAGAGAAAATACAGGTGATCAAAATTGACCCTTATTAGATGTACAGGTTTTAAGAAACAAATTTCCATAAAAGAAGATTTACACTATTAAGGAATTATTTTTAAAAAATTCATCAGGTCCATATGGTCCAAGGGAGAATTCTACAAAACCTTTAGAAATCAAAGCTTCCCAAATGTCCACAAATTATTCCAGAACATTGAAAATGAAGGAAATCTTCCTAATTCTTGAAGCATGAATAACACTGTTACCTAAACTTTACAAAAACACACAAAAAAGAAAGGTACAGACCTATATCATTTATGTACATAAATGTGAAGGTTCTAGATAAAATATTAGCAGGTAGAATTGAACATCATTGTAAGGAAAGAATACACCATGACTAAGGATAATTCATTCAATGAATGCAAAATTGGTCTAGTATTAGAAAACCCATTAACATGATACATTGTAAGAGTTAAGATGGCGGAGGAGTAGGGGAACCCTTTTTCAGCCGGTCCCCTGAGTCGAGCTGGATAGGTACCAGACCAGCCTGAACATCCACAGAATCAGCCTGAGACGCAGGAAGATACATCTGGATCTCTACAAATGAACATCTCTAGCGCTGAGTATTGAGGTACGAAGAGGGGAGCTGTGAAACCGTGCACAGATATTGGAAGATAAACAGAAGGGGGAGGGAGCCGACACGCTCGGGCACCGGGAAGCAGCAGCCACCTGCATGGGGGAGCGGGCGGACTCATGGTCGGCACCCGCGAAACAGCAGACTGAGACCCTGAACCGGGTGCGTGTGCCACCAGGCTTCTCACGGAACTCCGGAATCGAGGTGTGCTCACCGGGCATAGACTGAGACCGGGAGATCCGGGAGCGCGTGGGGCAGCTGGCGGCTGGCGGCATTAGAAACACAAAGGACAGAGACGCGCTGGCCCCGGAAGTGAGGGCAGGGACGCTGGGTGTGGGGCGCACATCCCGGGACGCTGCAGGGTTGAGCAGCACCAACAGAAACAGAATTAAAGTGGCCAGAACATCAGTGGAGAACGGGCTGCAATCCCTCTGTTCTGTGACAATTCAGCCTCTGCTGCTCTGACTCTCAGAAGAGGCACAGCAGACCACCAGGGAAAGCCACCAGAGAACAAAAGCCTGGAAATACTGGCTCACAGCGTGCCCACCCCCATCACCCCTCGCAGGGGACACGGAGACTCTACCCAAACAGGGTTGCCTGAGTATCGGCGCGGCAGGCCCCTCCCCCAGAACACAGAAAGCAGGCTGAAAAATCAAGAAGCCCACAACCCGGGGCACCTGAGTGGCACAGTCATTGAGCGCTTGTCTCTGGCTTAGGGCGTGATCCCGGCGTTCCAGAAAGGAGTCCCTCATCGGGCTCCTCCGCTGGGAGCCTGCTTCTTCCTCTCCCACTCCCCTTCTTCTGTTCTCGTTCTTGCTGACTGTCTGTCTCTCTCTCTCAGATAAATAAATAAATAAAATCTTTAAAGAAGAAGCCCACATCCCCTAACATCCCTATAAAACAAGGGGCACGGC